>NC_136420.1:218630740-218830740 GCF_052625555.1 Lactuca saligna
CATCATAGTAGACTACGAAATATTCCGTTCCCTCTAGTAGTGATAGTACCGAGGCCCCACAGAGTGCTCGCTTCAGAGTTCGGAATGCAACTTCTTGTTTGTCCATCCATTTGAATGGTACACCCTTTTGTGTAAGCGAGGTAAGTGGCTTGTCGATCTTAGAGAAGTTTTGAATGAACCTCCTGTAGTAACCTGCTAGTCCTAAGAATTGGCTAATTTATGTGGGTGTTGTCGGGACTGCGCATCCTTCGATGGCTTTGACCTTAGAAGGATCCACATGTATTCCTTCCTAAGTAACAACGTGACCCAAAAAGTGTTGGACAAGGTTCTAAGTCCATAACTATTTATGGTATGTACTTAACCCGACCCGGTATGGTCCATTTGGGTTGCATGGCACCATTTAATTGGATAGATTAAATGAGAGAAATAACATTTGGAAATTATTAATATATTATAAGTTCTAATATATTAATAATATTATTTGATTACTTTGATCAACAATTAATTTAGAATTAATTAAGTGATCAAAAGATAACTAATTAAATATGTGGGTTGATTATGTAAATCATCCATATCTTGTATAGTGGTCTAAGAGGCTCCACGGATGATCAAGTTGGGTTCCACCCATAGGATGCTCCATGGGAGTTACAAACCCATGGGTCATGGAAATGAAGAGTCATGACACATTAGGGTTTACATGGTGTAACCCTAGATGTGTCAACACTATATAAGAATCCTATTCTCCACCAAAAGGGGCTACACATATGAAACAAGAGGGCTATGCTGATTTCTAGAAGTGTGTATTCTCTCAAAAGTCTTTCCAATAGCATTTGGTGTTGTGTGAAGCATTTGAGGCATCACACTTGGGCTTCTAGGCTCATAAGGTTTCAAGGAACATAAGCAACAACAAGGTAAGTTATTCTATCTTTCATTCAAGTTAAAAATTGTTCCCCATGTATGCTAGATAGGAATATAGCCTTGGAATTCAACTTTGCATTATAATTAGACAAACATAGATCCAAGGTTATTAGGGTTGCATGTACACTTAGGAAGTGTTAGAATGCTCAAAACCCATCAGTGGTATCAGAGCTTAGGCTTGTTTGTTTGTTATTTGTGCTAAAAAGTTAAAAAAAGTCGAAAAACTTGTTGTCTGACTGCTGAACTCGTCGAGTCCATGGGGGGACTCATCGAGTTCACTTGTATCTTCAACCTACTCGTCGAGTACGTTCATGCACTCGGCGAGTAGGATCGACAGAGTGCAGATTTTCGACTTTAGTTGCTGGAAATGGACTAGAAACATTACCCTAAACTGTTTTGGTACTTGAAAACTTGTTTTAGATAGTGTAATGTCTTTGCTAATTCATTTACAACAACTAGTTATCAAAATTAAAAAGTTTTAAATGTAATTTTGATTTATGAAAGTGTTCATACTCATGTTCTTGTTCTTATGATGTTTAGATGATCATAGGAATTATTTGTAACCTATGTGGTAGATTAATTCTTGATCATAATGTGTTTTAATGGACTCCATAACTTGTCCTCAAGTTATGAAAAACCAAAATTCACTTGAATTAAAACCATTAAAAGAACACAAGAGTTAGAAAAATGAAGAGTCTTCATTTTTATTACTCTATTAAACTCATACGTTACGAGAAATGAAAAGTTTTGAAAGTTTACAAAACTTGCCCTTAAGTTTTGGAACAAGTAAAGTCTTGTTAAAACTTTAGTTCCAACCCCTAGAATTTTAAAAGTTAAAATTCAACCCTTATACTTATATTATTATAATTTAATTTTATATATATATATATATATATATATATATATATATATATATGTATATATATATATATATATATATATATATATATATATAGGAACAATGTCGTCTTACCGCTAGTACGCCTCATTCGCGAAGCCGATCTATAAGGTGGGTATAACGTTGTTGCCTATAAAATGGCAACTTAATGGGTGTCCACTCTCACCCACCGCTCGCTTGACTGGTGGAGGGTCGTTAGCCGAACGGGTAATACAAGGACTTATAACTTTGTTTAAGTCGTTGGTGGAACGTGTGTGGTTAACCGGCACACTAACTTGGACTTAACAAGGTAGGTAAACGGTGACTTAAGGTTTATTATAGTATCGGTGGAGCGTGTGTGGTTTACCGGCACATCGATTGAGTGATAAACTTTAAGGGTACCAAGTAATTTGCATGGTTACTTCACACCTTGTTTTGTGATCCTCGGTATCCCAGTCACAAAACTTGGAGGGCACACTCGAGATTGAAACACGCCTTTGAAAAGTTCATTGAATCTCAAAGAATCTAGGAATTTCTAAGAACCAATCAAAAAACCTAATATCTAATATTTCGTTTTTCGTGGTGGAAATTAGTGAATCGTCATTCACCTACCTTTCAAATATGTTATAGCTTGGATTACGACATACCTCTTCTAAGTTATAATATATTGTGATTGGATCCTAGCCTTAATAGTACATTTGGGTGTTTTATTAAGGACTCTCTTAATATCTAAACTAATCTTGTCCACTTACTTCAGATGTCTTCAAACAATGCTGCTTCTGGCTCTAATCCAAATGGCTCCTTTACCCTTATGAACTTGTGTGGGAAAGCCACTTTTGAAGGATCCAACTTCAATGAGTGGATCAGAAACATCAAGATGATTACCCGCTACGAGGACAAAGAATATGTCCTTAACAAGGTGCTTAAGGAGATTAATGAGACCACTGCAACTCCTCAGGAGATCGCTGACTTTCAGGCACATGAAAGGGATGCTACAAAAGTGGCATGCATCATGAAGGCCACGAGGACAGCGGAACTCCAAAAGTCCTATGATGTAACAGCCCGAAATCCAGGTATTCTTCTGTTGGACATTTCATTTTGATTAAGTTAATGATTTAGGGTTTTCATGGTAGGCGAGTACGCTGGCCGTACAAGGTGTACGTTGCGCGTACTTGCGCGCCTCATTTGGGCGCGTTTCCCCTCAGGTACGCAGGGCGTACCCAAGGTTACGCCCGACATAACTCATTCAGACCCAAACCCTAAATTCCTTTGTTGAGGCTATAAAAGGAATGTGTGGCTGGACTTCTCAGCCACCACCCCTCAGAGTGAAAACCTAAATAGTGTGTGCCATCATCCTTAAGCCTTTGTGTGTGCATTCTAAGCTTGGTAGTGCCATTTTAAGGTTGTAAAGGAGAAGAAGAGCTTGTTGGACAGGCTAGAATTGGTGCTCAAGTGCAGATCTGAGCTTTGCAAGGGTTAACGCTTCAATTTCAGGTAAAAAGTTCGGATCTTGACACTTGGTTCTTGTTGTATGCTTTAGATGTCATTTTCTAGGGTTTAAGTCCCAAAGGTGGAGACTTTTGTGCAAATAGCCTCCATAAGCTTAGATGCTTCATGTTTCTGATCTATTGGAGTTGTAGACTCATAAAAATGGCTTCTTGGACTTGGGTATTGAACCATGCATGAGATCTAGGACCTTGAGTTTGAATAAATGGTTGTTAGGTGGTGTTGGAGCCTTTACAGCCATGCCAAGGCTTAAAGGTCTCGACTTTATGGGTTTAGACACGATAAAGGAGTCGGATCTGGAAGTTGGAATAATGACTTAACTCATTAAGACCAGAAATGGAGGGTGGCTGATTCTGGTGGTTACGCAGGGCGTAACTTCCAGTACGCGCCGCGTACTGCGTGGAGACCCCGATCCAGGGGGAGTTAGCGATGTACGCCCCGCGTACATCTAGCAGTACGCCCCGCGTACTCTTATGGTTGACTTTTGTTGACTTTTAGGGTTTTGTTCAACATAAGGACTTTAGGTCAGGGAAGGGTAAAATGCTCTTTTACCCTTTCAGGAAGGATGATAAGGGGTAAAGTTTTAGTAGTGGAAGTCTTCATGTATTAAATGATATTTTTATGCTTAGGCGAGGTTGAGCCGTCGTTGGATTCGGTGATAGCGAGGACACGAGATCTTAGACTTCCCATGAGGTGAGTTTTCTCACTATACTGCACCCAGAAGGGTTTGACTGTGTGACCGGAAGATCGGATATGCTATGAGATATATGTGTAATGTGTTATAAATTATTCGTTATATGTGCGATGTATGATATGATTGATATGGGCCGGAAGGCATTATATTATGGGCCGGAAGGCGAATATGTTATGGACCGGAAGGCGTTGTAAAATGGACCGTAAGGTTGACGCGGGTAGGACCGGAAGGTTTACCCAGTCGGGACGGAAGTCCCCTGAGACACATGGACCGGAAGGTCAGGGCCTGGAAAGGCGTATGTACGTAGGTTGTATTTTGGGGAACTCACTAAGCAATTATGCTTACAGTTGTTGTGTTATGTGTTTCAGGTACTAGCGAGGACCGTAGGAAGGCGCTGGCGTGATCGTACACACACTCGAGGGAAACTATTTTGTGGTCTTTGTTATGTAACCGGTCGTGACAATATTGTTTACATTGGAACCTAAATTATTACTCGGTGTTTTTGATGTTTGTAAAAATGAAAAATTGGTTTTAAAATTTACGTCGTTACATGTTGGTATCCGAGCCTTGGTTTGAGGGATTCGGCTGCACCTTTGGGCGTAACTGAACTCAAACCGGGGATTTGAGAAAAAATTTAATTAATAAATCAATAAAGTTTGATAAGTGATTTTTGAATCGCTAGGGTACTTTCCCTAGCTTGTACTTTCCCTAGGGTACTTTCCCTAGCTTGTTGTGTAACCTTCTTAGCCTTCAAATTCGAGTTCAAAACATGATTTGTGACCACATTCATGAGTTTACGGCCATGGAGCATTCATGGGCCGTAAACACATAATAAGTGGGTTTTTAAGCCCTAAAACCCCTCCTAAGCACTATTGGACTTTAGATATGGCTTAATGGCTTAATGGAATGGACATATAACATTTAAAACATTAGTTTTGAGGCATTTAAAGGAGTTTACGGCCAAGGCTCATTCTTGGGCCGTAAACTCATATATATGGGGTTTTCATGCCCTTAAACCCTTCCAAGTCACTTATATGACTTAGATATGAATTATAGAACCTTGATATTAGCATTTGGACACTTTAAACATGATTTTTAGGGGACTTATATGAGTTTACAGCCAAGGCTTGTGCTTGGGCCGTAAACTTCATGAAACATGGTGCAAATCCTTTTCTAGGGTGTTTGAAAGCCATCCAACACCACCAAAATCCTTGGAATAAATCAAAGGACCAACCAAAAATAGTTTAAGGGCCTTAAACACATCAAAACCCTTTCAATTAAGAGTTTACGGACATAGCATGTGTTCTTTGGCTGTAAACTCCAAAAACTGTGTCAAAATGTGTCCCAAATTCACTTCAAGGCTTTAAGGGAATTTTAGAAGCTCTTACATGCAAGTTTTTAACCTAAAAACACATGGATTCACTCTCTAAGAGAGTTTACGGCCATGAGAGGGGTCTCATTGGCCGTAAACTCCAAAAACCACTTCAAAACTTCAAACAAATGCATGTAAGGCTTTGATACAATTTTAGCAATCACATGTGATTAGTTTGGAATACAAAAACACAACGTTTCATGGGTTTATAGGAGTTTACGGCCATGAGACCATGCTAGGCTATAAACTCCCTAAAATGTGTCATTTTGGTGATTAAAACTTATTCCAAACCCTTAAACCAAATCTAGAAATTGTCCCCTAATTGTTTGAAGTCCAAATTGCACCATAAACCACCCATCATGAGTTTACGGCCGTAAACTCATGGGGAATGGGTGTTTTGGCCGTAAACACTAATTAGAAGTGTAATCTTGGGGAGTAAACTCATTTCCTAAGTCCCTCGCATCATTACTTGTCCTTAAACGCCACCCAGGTCCCTCCGAACACTCGTACCAGAGTGTTTTTGCGACTTGAAGCAATTGTCCCTATCCAATAATCAATCTAAGTCCTAATTAGATACAAATGTGTATCTTTACATCATAATTAGGAACCTCGTGTGATTACAAGCCCCGGATCAACTCTTAGCATCCAAATCGTCACATTTCTCGTCTGGTGAGTTCATACCCCTACGCCCTTTTCACTGTTTTCAATGTTTTCAGGGGGGGGAATACAAGCACACTATAACTGTTTTTGAATCGTAACGTTGATATGTTTCAAACAATATCTGACAAACTTATAAACTCTTTTACTCCTTATGTATTATGCTGAGCATAAGGAATGATTTATCAATGACAACTAAATGTATTTTAGTTAAGGAAATAAACCAACTAATCAAATTATTATGGGTATAATTTGGGGTTCTTTACTATTTCGTTTTATCATGTACTGATATCTATATAAAGTTATTAGATAAACTATGTCTCATGCAGTTTATCTCCGTATCATTTGAATGTATTGTCAGATAATTTCATTGTATGTATCTATATTTACTGTACTATGTGTTGGATTAGATGTCTAAGCCCATAATTATTATTGGTATGTACTTGACCCGAGAGTAGCATGGTCCATTTGGGTTGCATATCATCAGGACAATTTGTTAGGATGGACTTTTGAGAGAAGGTTATTTATGGTTTATTAATATATTATAAGTTATAATATATTAATATGAAATCATATGTTTTAATTATTGTCGATCAAGAATTAATTTGGAATTAATTTAGTAATCAAAAGAGACTAGTTAAATCTATGGGGACAAATTATGAAAATTAGTTATATTTATATGTGTTGGGCTTATGATCCATGTTGGAAGAAGTTTATGTATGGATACATAAAGAGTTGGCCCACATGAACCATGGATCATAAAACCCATGGGTATGGATTGTGGGTTATACCCATGACCATTGGAATCCTACATATAAATAGGTTACTCCATAGCCAAAATCACCACTTCTTTTCTTAGAGAAATATGGAGGTGTTTTGGTGCATGGAATTCTCTCTCAAGAGCCACCTTTGTCCTAGGTGTGTTTTGATTCCATTTGAGGCATTTCATACTATTGGTGCTAAGCTCTTAAGGCCAAATACATCAAGACTTCAAGCCACATAAAAGGTGTGTTTCCCTAACTAGTATATTATATGGTTTATGTCAAATGCATGCTAGTTATAGGTTTAATGCCTTGGAAACCATTTGCATGTATAATTAGTGAAAACATAGATCCAAGGTATTTAGGGTTGTATGTGCACCATAGGAGTGTTAGAATGCTCATAACCCAATAGTGGTATCAGAGCCATGGGTTGTTTTCTACTATATTTGAAGCAAATGTATTTTTTTTTTCAAGTTGATGGAAAAAAAAGAAAAGAAAACATGAAGTTTGTCAAATTTTATGATAATTACTTGATTTTAAGAAAAACTAATAATTTGTAAAATTTGAGTCACTTTACTACAAGAGTTGTATTAGATCAATTTATTAAAAGATAGAATGATATGATTATTTTATTTGTTTTAAAATTTTGATCTAAGTGGTTTTAAGGAGTTACAAATTTTGTCATAAAATTTTGGAACTCAAAATTTTTTTTAAAGTTATGATCTTAAGAGTTTTGAAACTTCCATAAGTTATGGATGTGAAATGTCTCATTTATTAACTCTTAAGGTTATGAAGTCCAAGTGTCTTCAAAGGATAATTATCAAAGTTTCAAGATTTGTATTAGTTTATATGATTATCTAATTTCTTGAAAATTGTTGATATGAATTATCTTTACTTATGAGTTTAATCTAGATCATAGAAAAATTATTTGATTATTGTGTTAATTGTAATATTTGATCTTAATGGTTTTTATGAACTCCATAACTTGTCCTCAAGTTATGGAAAGTGAAGAGTTTTTCCTTTTAAAGTGTCATTAAGACTCATAGGTTATGAAAATAGAAGAGTCTCTATTTTTAATGTCATCATTAAATGATTTAATGTCTTCCATAACTTGTCCTCAAGTTATGGAACTTGGATTTTTTTTTCATTAAACCTTAATTATACTCATAAGTTATGAAAAATCCAAGAGTTTTGAAAGGTTTCAAAACTTGTCCTCAAGTTTTGGAATTTGTAAAGTTACCCCCCATGTATACTTTAATTCCAAACTAGACCTTAGAATTTTAAAAGTTAAAATTCAACCCTTATACTTTATAATATTATAAGTTAATAATATTTATATATATGTATAAGAGTAAAGTCAATCTTACCGTTAGTAGGCCTCATTCACGAAGCCGGTCTATAAGGTGGGTATAAGGTTGTTGCCTATAAAATGGCAACTTAATGGGTGTCCACCCTCACCCACTGCTTGCTTGACTGGTGGAGGGTCGTTAGCCGAACGGGTTTGACAGGACTATAATTCTCCCTTCATTAAAAGTATTAATGATAAATACTAAGTAACTAAACTCTTAATAATACCCAATCTTAGTTACTTAGGAAAATGTGAATAAGTTGCTAATCCATGAAATTACACTTTGCACTTTGTTTAAGTCGGTTAGCGGAGCGTGTGTGGTTAACCGGCACACTAACTCGTATTTAACAAGGTAGGCAAAGGGTAAGTTAATGTTTATCATAGTATCGATGGAGCGTGTGTGGTTAACCGGCACATCGATTGAGGGATAAACACTTAAGGGTACCAAGTAATTTGCATGGTTACCTCATACCTTGTTTTGTGATCCTCGACATCCCAGTCACAAAACCTGAAGGGCACACTCGAGATTGAAACATGCCATTGAACAGTTCAATGAATCTCAAAGATCTAGGAGTTTCAAAACCATTTAAAACCTAATAATACATTTCGTTTATCTTGGTGGAAATTGGTGAATCGTCATTCACCTACCTTCAAATATTTTATAGCTTGGATTACGGCATCCCTCTTCTAAGTTATAAAATAGTTTGTTGGGTCCTAGCCTTAATATTTCATATTGGGTGTCATATTAAGGACTTTAGATCAACTATCTTGAATATCTTCCATAACATGTCTGGTTTAGACATTTTTGATCTTCCCAAATGTCTTGAAACAAGCTTTCCTAATGATGATGATGTCCCATGGATATCATACTTCTTTCACCTCCTCCAATTATTCTCCCTAACCCACAAGTTCTTGAGAAGTTTAAGGTCACTCAAGCCCTATTGGCAAGTAAAGATCTATGTGTGATCACATCTTGGAGATGTAGTCACATATTGACAAGCCGGGAGAGTTGGGTGTCAAAGTCTTAAGAAAGTTGGTAGTTCAATCACTTTCTAAGTCACATAGTGAGTTCCTTTGGGACACCTATGAAACAGACTATGACAAGACCCTTAATGATCTTATCTACTTGCTAAGATCAACTTCCTAAAACTTGATGGACATTGACAATAGTGACACAGGAAATCTAGAAAAACATTCTCTTCCCAATGGAAACGGATCGGCCATAGTCAACTCGGTTGACCAAATGGTAAAGAGAAAAGTTAAGTTTGTGATAGTCTCGTGTACCATTATCAAAGGGTCCATATGTTTATATTGCCAAAGAAAGGGGCATTGGTTGCGAAGCTGCCAGATTTACCTAAGGATGTTAAAGTCAATAACTTTGACTCTACTTCAGGTAAAGTCCACTATCTAACTCTTTTAAATTTCTATTATGAGATTCCTGATACATGATGTGACTGGGTCACATGGTAATGTTTTAAGAATCAAAGAAAAGTGAAGAAACTTAAAGAAATAATACGCTAAATCTGATCGCATAGATGGATTTCTATCGCGTAGTTTGAAGATCGGATTCTTGAGCTACTTCTTAGGAGATATGAGATATTGCTTAGGAATAGATAACAACAAGTTTTCATATGGATTGTAAGGATATGTTTTTCCGCATAGTTTTAAAATAAAAGAAAATTTTTTATTTTATTTATTTTAAAATATCCTTACAATGGCATTTGAGGAAAAATTGTTGCGTGTATGATTCCATTAATAGCAAGAGTAGAAATATGAAATTGATTCCTTCATTTGTGGTAATGTCTAAATTTACCAAATAAGGAAAGATTCTCATCACTCAAGTCTCAATTGGATCGGAATTTGGAATCACGCAAGTTGTATAGCATGATGAATGAGAACTCTAAAGTATTGGAAAATTAAGACTAATTTGTAACAGCCCGGAATTTCAGGTATTACTTTAAATTAATTTGGGGAATATTTAGGGGGGGACTCGGCGAGTTGATGCCTGACTCGCCGAGTAGGACCACGGTCTTGGTCACAGATTCGCGACTGGACTCGACAAGTCCATTAGGGACTCGGCGAGTCGACGCTGTTCAGTTGAAACCCTAGCCGTTTTGATTCTGGATCGTATATAATGTCTTTAGGGCCGTCATGTCTCGTCTTTTGGCCGATTGAAGATAACCTAAAAGTCTGGGAACATCTGGAGCGAGGGTGAAGGCTAGTGGAAGCTTGAAGAGGTTGTTAGGCAAGAAGAGGCAAGGTTGTGGTCAAAGGAGGATCAAGGGGATTGAGCTCTGAAGGTTGGGGACGCAGGGAAACGTTTTCCAGGTAATCCTCGGATCATTTCTGTAGTTTTGGTGTTGTACACGAATTTAGGGTTTAGGAAACCCATTTAATGATTAGTTAGGTTATAGTGTTGTTACAAGTGTTTAAATCCCAGTAGCGGTATGTGTAAAGGTCCAGGAAGTCCCATATTTATATATTACGGAACCATGCGAATTACAGGAGGCAGTTGATTGACTGCATGGCGTGGACTCGCCGAGTCCAATGATCAGACTCGGCGAGTAGCTTGAAGATCCGCTTGGACTCGCCGAGTTGTTCGTCAGACTCGGCGAGTAGCCTGAAGATTTACAAGGACTCGCCGAGTTGTTCTTCAGACTCGGCGAGTAGCTTGAAGACTTACTGGGACTCATCGAGTCGTTCCTTAGACTCGGCGAGTGGAGTCGGGGTGGCCCCGCGATTCTTTCACAAGGACCTCGTCGAGTCAAGGGGGGGGGGGGTACTCGACGGGTGGAAAGGGAATAATAGGGATGTTGGGGAGGACATCTAGACTCGCCGAGTCGCTTTTGCACTCGACGAGTCTGGTCAAGTTGATCGTTGACCTGTATGTAATTTCGTAGGGTCAGTGTCTTGTTTGATAAGACCATTAATAAAGGTATGTGGTATTATAGGGAGTCTACAGATTAACGGATCGAGTACGAGTAGCTCCAAGGGTTCATAGCTTGCATACTACGAGGTGAGTTTTCTCACTATACTTCACCCAGAAGGGTTTGACTGTGTGACCGGAAGGTCGTATGTGATCTATGTGATTTATGCTATAACTGGAAAGGTAGATGCTATACATGTTATGTATGTTTACCCAGGCCGGAAGGCAATATGTTATGTGATATCAGGAACAGGTATGATGTATGATATATGTACTATGTGTGTTATGATATATGTGTTATGCTTTGTAAATGTTATGGGCCGGAAGGCAATATACTATGGGCCGGAAGGCAATATAATACGGGCCGGAAGGCGATATGTTATGGGCCGGAAGGAAATTATGTTACGGGCCGGAAGGCAATGTTATATGGACCGGAAGGTCAGGGCCTGGAAAGGCGTATGTGTGTAAGTCGTATACTGGGGAACTCACTAAGCATTTATGCTTACTAGTTGTGTTTATGTGTTTCGGGTACTAGTGATGACCGTGGGAATGCGCCGGCGTGACATGTACACACTGCTATGGTTGGAGATCTTGGGGATTCGTTATTTGTATTTTTGAAATGAACTTGGAATAAATGCTTTTGTCGAATAATGTTGTTCTATTTTAAATGAAAATTTTATTTGAAAATTTGAGCTGTTACAATTGGTATCAGAGCCTTGGTTTGAGGGATTCGGGTGTACTCTCGGGTGCAACTGAACTCAGACCGAGGATTTGAGGAAAAATCTTTAAAAAAAAAAAATAGGGACATAACATTTCATAAATGGTAAAGCAGTAAAACAAGGATGGAGCAGTGTGTACGATCAGCCAGCGCCCGAACGGTAAAGATCCCCAGAATACCTTACAATGTTATGTTATGCACTGAATTATAAATTGTTATGCATGCTAGAAGACTAGGTATACATGATAGGACTAGAACGGCCTGTTTTGTGATGCCTTAGTCTAGGAGGATTGCTTATATGAGATATTTGGTAGCGTGCAAGTAGATAGTGCATACTAGAGGTAGAGTACTCATTATTCGGGGTTTGGGGAGGAAGATTTGGGATGAATACTGATACGGTGTGGTCGATAGTATTGGGCCCGTACTACCGAAGGCACCGGGTCGGTGGAAGACCCAAGTAAGAATCCCTAAATGCCGGAGACTGAGTAGGGTTGCGTTATCGAGTACAAATGTACTTGATGCAGTCTCTGATAAATTTTATGTTATATTTCAGAGACATCATGGTTACGACACGCCACGGAGCGAGCTCGAGCGGTATGAGTGACGAGGAGATTCGTCAGATGATTCAGGAAGAGGTAGCTGCGGCAGTTCGGGCTGAGATCCCGGAGATGTTTGGGTCCATTAAGACCACCCTGATGGAGGAGTTTGAGGAGCGGTACGCCGCACTGACCGAAGCTGCAGTCGCTGCCGCTACCGCAGCGGTGACCGCTGCCAGGCCGCAAGGGGGCGATTCGTTGCTCTTCCGAGAATTCAGCAACACGAAACCCCCTGAGTTCGATGGGACACAGGATCTGATTGCAGCGATGAGGTGGATCGCCGACATTGAGGGGTGCTTCTATACTTGCTCATGCCCGGAGCACCTGAGGGTACGATTCGCCTTGAACCAGCTCCGACTGGGAGCGAAGGATTGGTGGAAGTTCGTGACGGCGAACTTCACTGTGGCGGAGATTACAGCAGTGACGTGGGAGAGGTTCACGGAGATGTTCAGGGACGAGTACGTTCCCCCGGTGGAGAGGGAGCGATTGATTCAGGAGTTCTTGACCCTTAAGCAGGGTACTGATTCCGTGGCAGTAATCACGCGGAAGTTTCATGAGAGGGCGATGTTCTGCCCTGAGCTGGTATCTACAGAGCAGTCGCGGATGAGCCGATATTTGGGCATTTTGAAGAGGGAGATCCGGGAGTTTGTGTCAAACTCCACCTATCGTACTTTCACTGAGCTTCAGGAGAACGCCAGGAAGCGCGAGATCGAGTTGGAGACTCAGGCGAGGGAGGAGGCCGAGTCTCGGCAGGTGGATCGGCGGCCGGCTCAGCCTCAGCCGGCAGCCAAGCGGACTAAGTCCGCTGATTCGAGGATGGGAGGTCCGAAGGGCCGCACTTGCGCGAAGTGTGGCAAGAGTACCGAGGGGGTGTGTCGAGCTGGTGGTTGCTACAAGTGTGGCAAAGAGGGACACATTGCCAGGGATTGCCCTAAGGGGTTTATGGTTTGCTTTCACTGCAACCAGACAGGCCATCGGAAGGCCGAGTGTCCGCAGCTTCGTCAGGGAGCTACACCTACTACCAGAACTACTGAGACCCGACCGGCAAAGGTCGAGGCCCCGAGGGCTCGCGGGAGAGCCTTTTAGCTGACTGCGGAGGAGGTCCGCGCTGCGCCCGATGTTGTGGCAGGTATATTATCATTCACGTATTTACTTAAAGGTCGAAATGTTATGCTTATGTTAATGTATGTGTAGGTACTTTTCTTGTGAACTCTATGCCTGCTCTAGTGTTATTTGATTCGGGTGCGAGTAGATCGTTTGTATCGTTAGCCTTTAGTCAGCATATCGGCATTAGTCGTGAGCCGTTAAGTCGGCCGTTGAGCGTTTCTATTGCGGCCGAGAGGGTGGTTTGTGCTACGGAGGTTCTTCGGGGATGTGTGCTAGAGATCTTCGGGGTCGCGTTTCCGATTGACCTAATTCCTATTGCGATGGGGGATGTCTGTGTCATCGTAGGCATGGACTGGTTGAGCCGATTCAACGCCGTCATTGACTGCGAGCTTCAGCTGGTGACTATACGAGACCCTAGTGGGGGAGTTCTTACGGTATACGGCGAGGGTACCCGTTCGGGATCAGCTTTTTGTTCGGCCGCTAGGGCGAGGCAATGCATACAGCAGGGATGTAACGGTTTTGTGGCGTATGTGATGGATACGCGGGAGACTTCCGAGAGACCGAAGACAGTGGAGGAGGTTCCAGTGGTGCGCGAGTTTCCAGATGTTTTTCCTGAGGATTTTCCGGGAGTACCTCCTGCGAGGCAAGTAGAGTTCGGTATCGATCTAGTTCCAGGGGCTGCGCCTATTGCGAAGGTGCCTTATCGTCTTGCACCTCCAGAGATGCAAGAGTTGTCCTCGCAACTCCAAGAATTGTTGGGAAAAGGATTTATTCGGCCGAGTAGCTCGCCGTGGGGAGCACCGATTCTGTTCGTCAAGAAGAAGGATGGTTCACACCGGATGTGTATCGATTACCGGGAGCTGAACAAGGTGACGGTCAAGAACCGCTATCCGTTACCGAGGATCGATGATCTATTCGATCAGTAACAAGGGGCATCTTGGTTTTCCAAGATCGATTTGAGATCAGGGTACCATCAGGTAAGGGTGCGGGATGAGGACGTCTAGAAGACAGCATTTAGGACGCGGTATGGGCATTACGAGTTCGTGGTGATGCCTTTTGGGCTCACCAATGCCCCAGCAGTGTTCATGGACCTCATGAACAGGGTATGCAGGTCGATGCTGGATCGGTCTGTGATTGTATTTATCGACGACATTTTGGTATATTCGCGGTCTAGAGAGCAGCATGAGGGGCATTTGAGGGAGGTCCTTGAGGTGCTGAGGTCGGAGAAGCTATATGCAAAATTCTCCAAATGTGACTTCTGGTTGCGAGAGGTCCAATTTCTGGGGCACGTTGTTAACCAGGCAGGGATATTGGTTGATCCGGCCAAGGTGGAAGTAGTGATGAGTTGGGAGGCACCGAAGTCACCTTCTGAGATCAGGAGTTTCCTTGGGTTGGCGGGGTACTATCGGAGGTTTATTAGGGATTTCTCCAAGATCGCGGTACCGCTCACCAGATTGACCCGGAAGGGTGTTACATTTTCATGGGGACCCGAGCAGCAGACTTCCTTCGAGACACTTCGTCAGAGACTGTGCGAAGCCCCAGTATTAGCTCTCCCGGAAGGGATGGAGGACTTTGTCGTATATTGCGACGCATCGATTTCGGGACTGGGTGCAGTATTGATGCAGAGGGGCCATGTGATAGCCTATGCATCGAGGCAGCTGAAGCCTCACGAGGCGAGGTATCCCACGCATGACTTAGAGTTGGGGGCAGTAGTGTTCGCCCTCAAAATTTGGCGTCACCACCTGTACGTGGTTCGTTGTACTATATACACGGACCATAAGAGTTTGAAGTATTTGATGGATCAACCCAACCTAAATATGCATCAGAGGAGATGGTTAGACGTGGTTAAGGAATATGACTGTGAGATCTTATACCACCCAGGCAAGGCTAATGTGGTAGCCGATGCATTGAGTCGTAGGGCGGAGAGCACTACATTGCGGGACGTATGTTTGAGATTGACGGTGATGACTCCGGTATTAGATGCTATTCGTGGGGCACAGGCCGAGGTTGTGAAATCCGGGATGTAGAAGAAGGAGCGGGTCGTTGGGTTAATTTTATAGTTCGTTATGGATGGACGGGGACTTCTGACGTTTCAGGGTCGGATTTGGGTACCATTCGTGGGCGGTACACGTGTTACTTTGATGGAGGAGGCTCACAGATCGAAATTTTCGATCCATCCCGGTGCTACGAAGATGTATTTGGATTTGAGAAAGGAGTATTGGTGGCCATGCATGAAGAGAGACGTTGCTTGGTTCGTTGAGAGGTGTTTGACCTGCCGTAGGGTTAAGGCCGAGCACCAGAGACCCATGGTAAGTTGCAGCCCTTGGAGATTCCTGAGTGGAAGTGGGAACAGATCACGATGGATTTCATCACCACATTGCCGAGAACCGCCCGAGGAGTCGATGCGATTTGGATGATTGTGGATAGGTTGACAAAGAGTGCACACTTCCTTGCCATTAGCAAAAGTTCATCAGCAGAGAAGTTGGCAGAGTTATACGTGAGAGAGATAGTATCTCGGCATGGGGTACCGATCTCGATTGTTTCGGATCGTGACGTACGTTTCACTTCCAGGTTCTGGAAGAAATTTCATGAGGAGTTGGGTACTAAACTGCATTTTAGTACCGCATACCATCCCCAGACCGACGGTCAGAGCGAGCGGACGATTCAGACACTGGAAGACATGCTTAGAGCGTGTGTATTGGACTTCGGTGGTAGCTGGGATGCGCATCTGTCGTTGGCTGAGTTTTCCTACAACAACAGCCATCATTCAAGCATTGGTATGCCACCTTTTGAGTTGTTGTATGGTAGGAGGTGTCGGACTCCCATTTGCTGGGGAGAAGTGGGACAGAGAGTGATGGGCAGTACAGAGATCGTACTTCAGACGACCGAACAGATTCAACAGGTGAGGCAGAGGTTATTGACCGCCCAGAGCCGACAGAAGAGTTACGCGGACAGACGCTGGTCCGAGCTCGAATTCCAGGTTGGCGACTTCGTTCTCCTAAAGGTTTCTCCTTGGAAAGGAGTGATTCGGTTCAGAAAGAGGGGCAAATTGGGGCCCCGGTTCATAGGTCCATTTCGGGTAGTTGCAAGGGTAGGTCGGGTAGCTTATCGGTTGGAATTGCCAGCAGAGCTGAGTCAGATTCACAATACCTTTCACGTATCACAGCTGAGGAAATGTATAGCCGATGAATCGGCAGTGGTTTCGTTAGAAGATATTCAGGTGGATACGAGCCTGAATTACGCCGAGAGACCAGTAGCTATCAGGGATCGGAAGATCAAGGTTCTACGGAACAAGGAGATACCTCTGGTGTTAGTTCAGTGGCAACATCGGAAGGGATCGGAGATGACTTGGGAGCCGGAGAGTGAAATACGGGAGCAACATCCGGAGTTATTCGCAGAATGAGACTTCGAGGGCGAAGTCTAGTTCTAGTGGGGGAGAGTTGTAACAGCCCGGAATTTCAGGTATTACTTTAAATTAATTTGGGGAATATTTAGTGGGGGACTCGGCGAGTTGATGCCTGACTCGCCGAGTAAGACCACGGTCTTGGTCACAGATTTGCGACTGGACTCGACGAGTCCATTAGGGACTCGGCGAGTCGACGCTGTTCAGCTGAAACCCTAGCCGTTTTGATTCTGGATCGTATATAATGTCTTTAGGGCCGTCATGTCTCGTCTTTTGGCCGATTGAAGATAACCTAAAAGTCTGGGAACATCTGGAGCGAGGGTGAAGGCTAGTGGAAGCTTGAAGAGGTTGTTAGGCAAGAAGAGGCAAGGTTGTGGTCAAAGGAGGATCAAGGGGATTGAGCCCTGAAGGTTGGGGACGCAGGGAAACGTTTTCCAGGTAATCCTCGGATCATTTCTGTAGTTTTGGTGTTGTACACGAATTTAGGGTTTAGGAAACCCATTTAATGATTAGTTAGGTTATAGTGTTGTTACAAGTGTTTAAATCCCAGTAGCGGTATGTGTAAAGGTCCAGGAAGTCCCATATTTATATATTACGGAACCATGCGAATTACAGGAGGCAGTTGATTGACTGCATGACGTGGACTCGCCGAGTCCAATGATCAGACTCGGCGAGTAGCTTGAAGATCCGCTTGGACTCGCCGAGTTGTTCGTCAGACTCGGCGAGTAGCCTGAAGATTTACTAGGACTCGCCGAGTTGTTCTTCAGACTCGGCGAGTAGCTTGAAGACTTACTGGGACTCGTCGAGTCGTTCCTTAGACTCGGCGAGTGGAGTCGGGGTGGCCCCGCGATTCTTTCACAAGGACCTCGTCGAGTCAAGGGGGGGGGGGGGGGTACTCGACGGGTGGAAAGGGAATAACAGGGATGTTGGGGAGGACGTCTAGACTCGCCGAGTCGCTTTTGCACTCGACGAGTCTGGTCAAGTTGACCATTGACCTGTATGTAATTTCGTAGGGTCAGTGTCTTGTTTGATAAGACCATTAATAAAGGTATGTGGTATTATAGGGAGTCTACAGATTAACGGATCGAGTACGAGTAGCTCCAACGGTTCATAGCTTGCATACTACGAGGTGAGTTTTCTCACTATACTTCACCCGGAAGGGTTTGACTGTGTGACCGGAAGGTCGTATGTGATATATGTGGTTTATGCTATAACTGGAAAGGTAGATGCTATACATGTTATGTATGTTTACCCGGGCCGGAAGGCAATATGTTATGTGATATCAGGAACAGGTATGATGTATGATATATGTACTATGTGTGTTATGATATATGTGTTATGCTTTGTAAATGTTATGGGCCGGAAGGCAATATACTATGGGCCGGAAGGCAATATAATACGGGCCGGAAGGCGATATGTTATGGGCCGGAAGGCAATTATGTTACGGGCCGGAAGGCAATGTTATATGGACCGGAAGGTCAGGGCCTGGAAAGGCGTATGTGTGTAAGTCGTATACTGGGGAACTCACTAAGCATTTATGCTTACTAGTTGTGTTTATGTGTTTCAGGTACTAGTGATGACCGTGGGAAGGCGCCGGCGTGACATGTACACACTGCTATGGCTGGAGATCTTGGGGATTCGTTATTTGTATTTTTGAAATGAACTTGTAATAAATGCTTTTGTCGAATAATGTTGTTCTATTTTAAATGAAAAATTTATTTGAAAATTTGAGCTGTTACATAATTACTTGTTCACATGGATGTGTGAGTCAAGTAAAGCGCTAAGGGGTCGAGTACACATTCTTATGCATTGGTCAAGTCCACCACAAAAGATCAATAAGATTATTCGTCATAATTTACTAAAGTTCAGTAAATATTGCTATACTTACAAGCTTAAGTGTAATTCTGAGACATTGGAAAAAGGTTCTAATGTAAGGCAGAGCGAATAAGAAGAATCAAATTAGGCAGAAGGATAGAAGTTTCTCAAATCTTAAAAGATGGGAGAGTACTTTCGTATCAGTTTTTATGATCATCTTAATGATTTAGAGACCTTATCACAAATCATCCTCTAAGTGCTTTCTTATAGCTAAGAAGAGGAACTATGAATTGTTGAAGTGATTAAATCAAGAAGATGATTCATACTTCATTCCAAAAACAATTCTTAGAGTCATACTCCAAGATTGTAACTTGAGTGACATGTCTCAAAGAAGGTTTAAAACACTTGTCAAATGTAAGAGTAAAAGTTTTCTACTCTTGTACATTTGAAATTGGTAAGTTGTGATGTTTTGGATAAAACAAAGACCAACTTAGGCCAATTGTGTGAAGTGTTTGTCTTGGTTAGAATCCACACTATCTCTTGGATGTTTGACAAGGGAGTCTTATAGGTTAAGAGGACAGTGGGAGTCTTAAAGGTCTTGAAAGTCTCAAGAACTATTCAAGAATAGAACCTGAAGTTCTTCACTAGCACACGACTTGAGGTTTATAATGTACAAGAGTAGAAAACTTTGCATATGAGTTCTTCACTAGCACACGACTATCGTGTTGACATATTCTGTGCCCATTCCAGTTAAATTTGCCTATGCATATGAGTTCTTAGAGTTCTCAATGTGTTGCACAACAACTTGGAAGCAATGGCAGGCCCTTGGGCTGCCAGGTGGCAAGAAGTTAAGATTGAGTTTAGTCCATATGAGTTTGGATTTGTCATTATCCTTGTCTTGTGACTATGGTTTTGACAATTCACATGGATAAGAACACATACACCATTAAATCTAAGTGTCATAAGGTTGCTCTTCGATTCATGAAAATGATGGTAAGGAAACTCTTTCACTAAGTAGATTGTGAGTAGATAGCAATTGTGGGAATGACAAAAGGTCTAAACATTATGATTACAGCATCCCTCTTCATAATTGTTTAGACGCACATGTGAGCTATCTAAGAGAGGCGTATGATATTGATAAAGTCTTATCAAGGAAATCTAGTATCAGAAATCTGAAGTTTGTTAAGAAAGTCAATAAAGTATTGAATTCTAGAAGTTCAGTTGATTTCTGGGTACATGTCAAAGCTAGTGGGAGCATAAGTGTTATGCTAACAATCATCATGTTAGTGGGAGCATGATAATTATGATAAGTATTGCAAGTTAGCAATGTTAAATATACAAAACAAAAGGTTTCAATTTGGAAAAGTTGTTTTCCTATAATTAAGGGAGAGGAAATTATACTTCATCTCAAATCTATAAGCTTAGATCATGAGGTTTTAATCATTTAGTCAAGGAAATATATATGAATTTCATGTTGGAATGGGTCAACATAAGGAAATTCTATATATGGGTCCATTATTTGCATTCTTAAATTCGATTATGATTACGGCATCCCTTTTCATAATCTGAACTTGGCAAATAGAAATGGAAATGTTATAGCAAAAGACTGGTTTAGTCTTTATGTGAGACATCATGAATCGTGTCCCATATGCTTTGGATATAGGATCGATTACATGTGCTATATTCATCCTTTCTAAAATTTTCCAAATGCCTGGGGCATTAAGAAGGGAAAAGGTTTAGAACTGGATATGACTAAAAGGATTAAACAATTATCAAGTTACTGAATGACTACGAATGCGAAATTCGTTATCATCCTGGAAAGGCCAACGTAGTAGCCGACGCCCTCAGTCGAAAGGAATACACTGGTCGGAGGGTCAAATCTCTGACCATGACTATCCATTCCCACTTATCCACACAAATTAAGGAAGCACAAATGGAAGCTTTGCAACCTGAAAATGTGGCGGGTGAATCCCTGTGAGGAATGGAGAAGAATTTAGAAGTCAAGGGTGGCGGAGCCTACTATCTCATGGACCGAATCTGGACCCCAAAACATGGTGGTTTCAGAAACGTAGTCATGACTGAAGCTCACAACTCAAGATATTTCGTTCACCCGGGTTCAGATAAAATGTATCTGGATCTTAAGAAACTGTACTGGTGGCCTAACATGAAAGCAGAAATTGCTACCTTCGTGAGTAAATGTCTTACTTGCGCTAAGGTTAAGGTCGAGTATCAGAAACCGTTCGGACTACTACAACAGCCAGAGATACCGGAATGGAAATGAGAGCGGATTACTATGGACTTCGTAACCAAGTTACCCAAGACGACAAGTGGACTCGATACCATATGGGTCATTGTCGACAGACTGACCAAATCCGCGCATTTCCTACCCATCAAGGAGACTGACAAAATGGAGAAGCTTACAAGAACTTACTTAAGGGAAGTAGTGCGACTGCATGGTGTTCCGATATCCATTATCTCCGATCGAGATAGTAGATTCACTTCAAGGTTCTGGCAGTCACTACAAAGTTCCTTGGGAACTAGGCTGGACATGAGTACAGCCTACCACCCACAAATAGACGGACAAAGTGAGAGAACAATACAAACTTTAGAAGACATGCTGAGAGCCTGCGTGATTGACTTTGGAAAGGCATGGGATATTCATTTACCCCTTGTCGAATTTTCATACAACAATAGTTATCATACAAGCATAAAGGCTGCTCCGTTTGAAGCCCTCTATGGTCGAAAGTGCAGATCCCCTCTGTGTTGGACTGAAGTTGGCGATACCCAGTTAGCTAGAAGAAGAGTTCCTGAAAGCACTCTCACCGGTCCGGAGATCATACGTGAAACAACAGAGAAGATCGTTCAGATTCGTGAACGATTGAAAGCCTCAAGAGACCGACAGAAAAGCTACGCTGACCAAAGGAGGAAACCTTTGGAATTCCAGGTAGGAGACCACGTCTTGTTAAAGGTCTCACCGTGGAAGGGTTTAATACGATTTGGAAAGCGTGGGAAACTAAATCCAAGATACATAGGGCCTTTCGAGATTCTTGCCAGAATCGGCCCTGTGGCTTACAAGCTTAACCTACCGCGCGAACTTAGTAACATCCATCCAACCTTCCACGTCTCAAACTTGAAAAAGTGTCTGTCCGACGAGACTCTTGTTATTCCACTCGACGAGATCGAGATCAACGAGAGCCTCAACTTTGTGGAAGAACCAGTAGAAATCATGGACCGAGAGGTCAAACAAACAAAACAAAGTCGCATACCCATCGTGAAGGTTCGCTGGAACGCCAAGCGGGGACCTGAATTCACATGGGAACGCGAAGATCAGATGAAACAAAAGTACCCTCATCTGTTTCATGTTCACTAGTATCTTTACTACTTTAAATTTTGGGACGAAATTCTCTCTAACGGGGGGATGAGGTGACAACCCGATACTTCAACTCTTTGTAACGACCAAAATGGGTCAAGTATTGTAACCACTTACGAGTAATAAAATGTATAAATAAGTTCTACTTAATTTCTTTCTGTGATTAAATGTCTTTGAACCATGATCGTACGTAAAAAGAACGCCCAAAATCCGACTTCATATAGCGAAGTTATGAATTTTCAAAGAAATTCTTTAAAAACGATGGGTTTTTATTAAATAATAAAAAAATAATTTTGGGATTTTCCGACGGAGTCTAAACGAAAGTGGTAGAGCGTAGTCTCACCTACGCGAGGATATAAAGACCATCGAAAACGGAGTTCGTATAAAGAAGATATGAATTTTTGAAGTTTATTAAATAAATTAATTATTTATTTTAATCAAAATTCGGATATAATCCGAAGGGGAGTCAGCGCCCTCAAAATTCGGATATTTTACTCCTGTACGCCCCGCGTAACCGAGAGGATTGGCCTCTGATCGTCCATGTCGCGCTATCCGAAGGAACCGACCCGTCCGAAGCCCCGACCCGTCCGACCCGCCGTCCCATCCGACGCCGAGGCATTTGAGGCCTCGGTCATGCATGACGTACGCGTACGCGCTGCATACGAGCGTACACCCTGCGTACCGAGGCAGACCAGCCTCACTATAAATAGGCTGCGAGGGTTTCCAAAGAAAGGGCTCATTTCTCTTCTCTCTCTCTCAACTTTGCCTCGTTTTCCGTGTCCGTTCAAACCCGAAGCTCTGGTCTTTTTGGCTCAAGTCCCGAAGGTCGATTTTACTCCCGAGATTCCCGAGAATCCCGAGGAAAATCCGTTTCCCGAGACGAAACTCTGCCCGGTTTTCCATCTCGCTATCTCCAAAACTTTCAAGTGAGTTTCATACCCCTTAATCAACCGTTTTAATTATTCTAAATACTTTTATATGCTTTCAAAGGGGGGGATTACAAGTAAAACACACGAGTATTATCGTGTGTTACATAAAGAAACTCTTTTATATACTGTTAAATATTCAAATCACGTGCGATTTATAAACCTTTAAAGGAACTTTTATATATAAATATATATCATATGTTACAATAGCATTCGATCTTTTAAAATATAAAGTTGTTGTAATGCATGTATAAAACTAAACTGTTCTTAAATTATTCTTTTCTATCGTAGACTCTACACCAAAAATCTATGCTTTCATAAACAAATGATTCTTTTCCTAAGTATATCTAAAACAAACAAGGCACACTTTTTGAAAACTATAATAGGTATAGTTTTACGAACAGATTTCTAACTCTTATGTACTAGAAACATATATTTCAAGAAGTTTACTTTCGTATACAAGAACAAACGTAACATTTTAACAAGTAGATCTGTTTTTTTACCACGGGTTTGTGAGACACTAACTTCATGTACGTTCGAGTACACATTTCAAGTCCTATATTATATACTAGAATCCCTTGGAGGGGGAGCATGGTGTTTGTGTATAGATCTATACGGGCTTGACAACCCGCGCCCTGACTGTTAGCTGCAGTCCACCGTTTGGGGTGACAAACGTCATAACATTCCAACGCCTGAAGAACGTTGTGTATAGGCATTCCAAGTCAATAGTATGGTTATAAAACTCACAAGGGGTATTAAAAATGCATTGATTTACAAGGTTTTCAAACTCATTTATTATTTTACATTTACATACATTTTGGAAACAAACATTGGTCTTGAGTGAAGGCTACTTTTATACTAGTAGAAAATATAGGATTTTCTAAATACAAACAAACAAAGATAAAACATTTCATTTCATTCAAACATTGTCACTTAAATACTTATGAAATTCACCAGCTTAAATGCTGATCTACTCTTTCAAAATTACTTGTATGTCCCAGGAAATCAGTAATTTCAGGTATGCATTTCGCTTTTGATGAAGGGATGCTGCGGCGCCAGTTTAATCTCGTATTTTGACATCATATTGTAATTGAGTTTTGAATATGTAACTTTTGACAAATGTAAACTTTCAATTATATATATATGATGGTTGTATTGCTTTCTTTACTATGTATTCAATTGTTACGTTACCACATGAAGTCATCCGCCCCCGAACGTTTCCGCCGTTCAGGTTTGGGGGTGTGGCAGATTGGTATCAGAGCAATGTTTATAGTGAACTAAGTATATCGAACCACATAAGATATACAAACTATAAATGCTTAAGGGACTAATACTCTCTGACAAAACAAATTTTTTTTTTTACACTTAAGCAGCATTTCGTTCAACTTAAATTGATAGTTCATTTAAGTACAAATTACATGCATACCACAAACTATTTTCATGTTATACAATTTTACAAGTATATAGGCAAGTTGACACGCACGAATCGAGGAATGATCGTAGTAAGCAACAAGTCAAACCGTACCAAACCATTACAAAAATCAAACACAAGAATTTAAATACTATAGGAGTATTTGCTATCTAAACTAGTTTAACTTACATGTTTTACATGTTCCGACTGTATTCAATTCTTATAACCCTAATTCTCGTATAGTCAAATGGCTGGATTTCACCACCCTGGCGACCCCTACTTTCCCAACCAAGGCAACGGAGGATGGATCGAAGATGATCCCGAAGAGGACGAGGAACCCATAGACGTGGGTGATGACTCCGGTACCGACTCAGAGCCGGAAGTTATCGATCCACCACCCATTCAACCTCCCGTCTTCGTAAGGAACTTTCAAGGACCGACTCCCGTCTGGGGAAGTCACCTCCACCATTGGAGCCAACAGCAAAACCTACGCCCTCCCTACGGCATGTGCCGGGACTTCTATGATGTCCGCGGCGGAGGTTCGGCTGATCAAGCACTCCCGGTAATGGTGGGTAAGTTAGCCAATCAGTCCTATCAGTCTGGAGTACAAGCTAGTCGACTCCGGGATATCAACGTGGAAGTGCAGGTTCACACTTCTGACATCCGTAGGCTAGACAGGATGCAAGACAACGCTCAATTCCAAACCGAAGCGTTTCAAGCGCAAATGATTGCAGCCCTCGCCGAACTAAGGGAACAACAAGCCGCTTTCGATAGGCGTCTAATGGAGTCAAAGCAATCAGATACGGAGTCAAGCTCCAAGCGCAACTTTCGATGCAAGTAGTGCTTGTCAAGGACTCAAATTTTGTTATAGCTTAGGACCTCGGCTAAAAGTCTTTAAATTT
This sequence comes from Lactuca saligna, assembly GCF_052625555.1. Taxonomy (NCBI): domain Eukaryota; kingdom Viridiplantae; phylum Streptophyta; class Magnoliopsida; order Asterales; family Asteraceae; genus Lactuca; species Lactuca saligna. Next base: position 218,656,048 of record NC_136420.1, read on the forward strand.
CTTGAACTTGGTAATCGGAGACCCTTATAGGTGACAAATTTCCTTGATCGTTGTAATAACTTTTATATTAATATAAGTGGCACTGTTACTACTATGTTGAGTATTTCGTTCGAACCTTGAATGGTCCTTGTGAACCCAAATACTTGTTTCATACGTTCAGTCTTACAAATAACTTTCATTCTTCTATTTTAAGACTCATACTATCATCTGTTGTTGAATTATAGCGATTTGGTTCATGAGACACATACATTTTCCATTCTATGAAATTCTTATCCTTGTTTTTTTTCCATCTATAGTTGAAGGATGCCTCCGCGTAGGAATCCAAGGCGAAACAACAGCGAGGAAGCATCTATACCACCACCACCTCCACCACCCCAATTTGACGATGTAATGTTTCAAGCAGCAGTCACCGCAGCGGTGGCAGCTGCCATGTCACAGATCAATAACTCGAGTGCTAATGGCTCGGGATCTGGCGCACACACATCCAACCATGGCGAGAGTCATGGACCACCTCGAGAATGCACCTATAAGGACTTCACTAATGCCAAGCCCCGGATGTTTTATGGTACTGGTGGTGTGATGGCCCTGAGGCAGTGGATTGAAAGGACGGAGGCAGTCTTTGAAATCTGCTCCTGTCCCGAGCACAGCAAGGTCAAATTTGCAACCTTCACCCTTCTCGATAAAGCTTTAACTTGGTGGAATGGCCACGTTAAAGTACTTAACCTAATCGTGGAGAACTCCATAAGCTAGGAGAGCTTGAAGGCCATGATGATGAGAGAATACTGCCCGCAGGGAGAAATTCAAAAGCTTGAACACGAGCTATGGACTCTCGGAATTGTGGGTACCGACATCGCTACTTATACCAACAGATTCTGCGAACTGGCAATCCTTTGTCCAGATATGATTGCTCCCGAGAGCAAGAAGATAGAAAGGTACATCTGGGGACTGACACCCCAAATGCGGTCAAGCGTGTTAGCTTCTAAACTTGACACCTTTGAAAGTGCTAAGGAACTGGCACAATCACTGATCGACTACGAAGGTCATCAGAACTCAACCACTTTTGCACCAGCACCACAGAAAGGAAACAACAACAACAACAACAACAACAACAATGGCAGGAAGAGAGCGTGGATTAAAGGGAAGGGTGGGTCTTCCCAAGAATCCGCAAAGAAACAACTGGTGTCAAGAAATGCTGCTACTGTACCTGCTACAGCCCCTACAAATACCTACCCAACAAAGCCTTATGTAGGCAACCTCCCAAAATGCACCAAATGCAATTACCACCACCATGGACCTTGCCGAGATATGCAGTGCGCCAACTGCAGCAGGAAAGGACACACAACCCGTTTCTGCAAAGAACCCGCAAAACCGATCACTCAAATTCCCGGTGCGGGTGTAGGGCTGGCTTGCTACGCTTGTGGCGAGGTGGGCCACTACAAGAAAAACTGTCCTAAGGCAACAGGCACCGGAGGTGTAGGACGAGTTTTGGCAATAGGCCACGACAAAGCTGTAGCTGACCCAACTATAGTTGTTGGTACGTTCCTTCTCGATAATTCATACGCATGCATATTATTCGATAGTGGAGCGGAGAGAAGCTTCGTGAGTCAAAAATTTATCCATTTACTTAAACCTAAACCTAGCAAGTTAGAAAAATCATTCACTGTAGAGATGGCCAATGGAAAACCGAAAACACAAATTGCATATACATGGGCTGTACGTTAACATTGGACGGCCATTCTTTCCCAATCAATCTCATGCCGGTACAAATTAAAAGTTTCGACGTCATAGTCGGCATGGATTGGTTGAGTCTCCTTCGCGCTGACATCATGTGCTTTGAGAAAGCAGTCCGTCTTGACCTCCCGAACAACGAAACATTAGTTATCTATGGCGACAAATCTAGTACAAACCTTCGCATCATTTCATGCATCCAAGCTCGAAAGTGCTTGCGGAAGGATTGTCAGGCATTCCTAGCGCACATCGTCGATACAAGTCAAGAACTGAAGGACATCAAAAGCATCTCGGTAGTACGCGACTTTCCCGATATCTTTCCAGAAGAACTACCAGGATTACCACCGCAACGCCAAGTCGAGTTCAGAATCGACTTAATTCCAGGAGCTACCCCAGTAGCGAAGTCGCCTTATCGTCTTGCACCAGCAGAGATGCAGGAACTTTCCAGTCAACTTAATGAACTCCTTCGCAAAGGATTCATAAGACCAAGTTTCTCACCTTGGGGAGCACCGGTCTTGTTTGTAAAGAAGAAAGACGGATCGTTCCGAATGTGCATCGACTACAGAGAGCTGAACAAACTTACTGTCAAGAACCGCTATCCTCTACCCCGTATTGACGACCTATTCGATCAACTTCAAGGGGCGAACTACTTCTCCAAAATAGACCTGCGATCCGGATATCACCAATTACGAGTTCTAGAGGGGGACATTCCAAAGACAGCTTTCCGAACTCGTTATGGACACTATGAATTCGTGGTGATGCCGTTCGGATTAACCAATGCACCAGCAGTATTTATGGACCTAATGAATAGGGTATGCCGCCCTTACTTGGATCAGTTCGTCATCGTCTTTATCGATGATATACTTATCTACTCTCGAAGTGAGGAAGAGCATAGTCAACACCTACGAAAAGTCCTAGAAACACTGCGAACGGAGAAACTCTATGCGAAGTTCTCTAAATGCGAATTTTGGATTCGAAGAGTCGAATTTTTAGGTCACGTTGTTAGCAAAAAGGGTATACACGTGGACCCCTCCAAAATTAAGGCTATTGAGAACTGGTCGGCACCAAAGACACCTACAGAAATTCGTCAATTTCTAGGTCTAGCTGGCTACTATCGCAGATTCATAAAGAACTTTTCGAGCATTGCGAAACCTCTTACTTCATTAACCCAGAAAGGTGTGGCCTTTGACTGGGAAGCGAAACAAGAGAAGGCATTCCAGACACTAAAGCAGGCCTTGTGCACCGCACCGATACTATCCCTCCCCGAAGGGATAGAAGACTTCGTAGTGTATTGCGATGCTTCAAATCAAGGACTTGGTTGTGTTCTTATGCAGAGAGGGAAGGTTATCGCTTATGCCTCCCGACAGCTTAAGACACACGAAGTGAACTATACGACACACGATCTCGAATTAGGAGCTGTGGTATTTGCTCTGAACATCTGGAGGCACTACTTATACGGAACAAAGAGTACCATTTTCACCGATCACAAGAGCCTTCAACACATTTTCGATCAGAAGGAACTCAACATGCGACAACGACGATGGGTCGAGTTACTGAATGACTACGAATGCGAAATTCGTTATCATCCTGGAAAGGCCAACGTAGTAGCCGACGCCCTCAGTCGAAAGGAATACACTGGTCGGAGGGTCAAATCTCTGACCATGACTATCCATTCCCACTTATCCACACAAATTAAGGAAGCACAAATGGAAGCTTTACAACCTGAAAATGTGGCGGGTGAATCCCTTTGAGGAATGGAGAAGAATTTAGAAGTCAAGGGTGGCGGAGCCTACTATCTCATGGACCGAATCTGGACCCCAAAACATGGTGGTTTCAGAAACGTAGTCATGACTGAAGCTCACAACTCAAGATATTCCGTTCACCCGGGTTCAGATAAAATGTATCTGGATCTTAAGAAACTGTACTGGTGGCCTAACATGAAAGCAGAAATTGCTACCTTCGTGAGTAAATGTCTTACTTGCGCTAAGGTTAAGGTCGAGTATCAGAAACCGTTCGGACTACTACAACAGCCAGAGATACCGGAATGGAAATGGGAGCGGATTACTATGGACTTCGTAACCAAGTTACCCAAGACGACAAGTGGACTCGATACCATATGGGTCATTGTCGACAGACTGACCAAATCCGCGCATTTCCTACCCATCAAGGAGACTGACAAAATGGAGAAGCTTACAAGAACTTACCTAAGGGAAGTAGTGCGACTGCATGGTGTTCCGATATCCATTATCTCCGATCGAGATAGTAGATTCACTTCAAGGTTCTGGCAGTCACTACAAAGTTCCTTGGGAACTAGGCTGGACATGAGTACAGCCTACCACCCACAAACAGACGGACAAAGTGAGAGAACAATACAAACTTTAGAAGACATGCTGAGAGCCTGCGTGATTGACTTTGGAAAGGCATGGGATATTCATTTACCCCTTGTCGAATTTTCATACAACAATAGTTATCATACAAGCATAAAGGCTGCTCCGTTTGAAGCCCTCTATGGTCGAAAGTGCAGATCCCCTCTGTGCTAGACTGAAGTTGGCGATACCCAGTTAGCTAGAAGAAGAGTTCGTGAAAGCACTCTCACCGGTCCGGAGATCATACGTGAAACAACAGAGAAGATCATTCAGATTCGTGAACGATTGAAAGCCTCAAGAGACCGACAGAAAAGCTACGCTGACCAAAGGAGGAAACCTTTGGAATTCCAGGTAGGAGACCACGTCTTGTTAAAGGTCTCACCGTGGAAGGGTTTAATACGATTTGGAAAGCGTGGGAAACTAAATCCAAGATACATAGGGCCTTTCGAGATTCTTGCCAGAATCGGCCCTGTGGCTTACAAGCTTAACCTACCGCGTGAACTTAGTAACATCCATCCAACCTTCCACGTCTCAAACTTGAAAAAGTGTCTGTCCGACGAGACTCTTGTTATTCCACTCGACGAGATCGAGATCAACGAGAGCCTCAACTTTGTGGAAGAACCAGTAGAAATCATGGACCGAGAGGTCAAACAAACAAAACAAAGTCGCATACCCATCGTGAAGGTTCGCTGGAACGCCAAGCAGGGACCTGAATTCACGTGGGAACGCGAACATCAGATGAAACAAAAGTACCCTCATCTCTTTCATGTTCACTAGTATCTTTACTACTTTAAATTTTAGGACGAAATTCTCTCTAACGGGGGGATGATGTGACAACCCGATACTTCAACTCTTTGTAACGACCAAAATGGGTCAAGTATTGTAACCACTTACGAGTAATAAAATGTATAAATAAGTTCTACTTAATTTCTTTCTGTGATTAAATATCTTTGAACCATGATCGTACGTAAAAAGAACGCCCAAAATCCGACTTCATATAGCGAAGTTATGAATTTTCAAAGAAATTCCTAAAAAACGATGGGTTTTTATTAAATAATAAAAAAATAATTTTGGGATTTGCCGACGGAGTCTAAACGAAAGTTGTAGAGCGTAGTCTCACCTACGCGAGGATATAAAGACCATCGAAAACGGAGTTCATATAAAGAAGATATGAATTTTTGAAGTTTATTAAATAAATTAATTATTTATTTTAATCAAAATTCGGATATTATCCGAAGGGGAGTCAGCGCCCTCATCCGAGGTACGTGCTGCGTACTCCTGTACGCCCCGCGTAACCGAGAGGATTGGCCTCTAATCGTCCATGTCGGGCTATCCGAAGGAACCGACCCGTCCGACCCGTCCGAAGCCCCGACCCGTCCGACCCGCCGTCCCATCCGACCCGCGTACCCAGCAACCCGTCCCATCCGACGCCGAGGCAGTCGAGGCCTCGGTCATGCATGACATACACGTACGTGCTGCGTACGAGCGTACGCCCCGTGTACCGAGGCAGACCAGCCTCACTATAAATAGGTTGCGAGGGTTTCCAAAGAAAGGGCTCATTTCTCTTCTCTCTCTCTCTCAACTTTGCCTCGTTTTCCGTGTCCGTTCAAACCGGAAGCTCTGGTCTTTTTGGCTCAAGTTCCGAAGGTCGATTTTACTCCCGAGATTCCCGAGAATCCCGAGGAAAATCCGTTTCCCGAGACGAAACTCTGCCCGGTTTTCCATCTCGCTATCTCCAAAACTTTCAAGTGAGTTTCATACCCCTTAATCAACCGTTTTAATTATTCTAAATACTTTTATATGCTTTCAAAAGGGGGGATTACAAGTAAAACACACGAGTATTATCGTGTGTTACATAAAGAAACTCTTTTATATACTGTTAAATATTCAAATCACATGCGATTTATAAACCTTTAAAGGAACTTTTATATATAAATATATATCATATGTTACAATAGCATTCGATCTTTTAAAATATAAAGTTGTTGTAATGCATGTATAAAACTAAACTGTTCTTAAATTATTCTTTTCTATCGTAGACTCTACACCAAAAATCTATGCTTTCATAAACAAATGATTCTTTTCCTAAGTATTTCTAAAATAAACAAGGCACACTTTTTGAAAACTATAATAGGTATAGTTTTACGAACAGATTTCTAACTCTTATGTACTAGAAACATATATTTCAAGAAGTTTACTTTCGTATACAAGAACAAACGTAACATTTTAACAAGTAGATCTGTTTTTATACCACGGGTTTGTGAGACACTAACTTCATGTACGTTCGAGTACACATTTCAAGTCCTGTATTATATACCAGAATCCCTTGGAGGGGGAGCATGGTGTTTGTGTATAGATCTATACGGGCTTGACAACCCGCGCCCTGACTGTTAGCTGCAGTCCACCGTTTGGGGTGACAAACATCATAACATTCCAACACCTGAAGAACGTTGTGTATAGGCATTCCGAGTAAATAGTATGGTTATAAAACTCACAAGGGGTATTAAAAATGCATAGATTTACAAGGTTTTCAAACTCATTTATTATTTTACATTTACATACATTTTGGAAACAAACATTGGTCTTGAGTGAAGGCTACTTTTATACTAGTAGAAAATATAGGATTTTCTAAATACAAACAAACAAAGATAAAACATTTCATTTCATTCAAACATTGTCACTTAAATACTTATGAAATTCACCAGCTTAAATGCTGATCTACTCTTTCAAAATTACTTGTATGTCCCAGGAAATCAGTAATTTCAGGTATGCATTTCGCTTTTGATGAAGGGATGCTGCGGCGCCAGTTTAATCTCGTATTTTGACATCATATTGTAATTGAGTTTTGAATATGTAACTTTTGACAAATGTAAACTTTCAATTATATATATATATGATGGTTGTATTGCTTTCTTTACTATGTATTCAATTGTTACGTTACCACATGAAGTCATCCGCCCCCGAACGTTTCCGCCGTTCAGGTTTGGGGGTGTGACAGTATGGTTACCCGACTCACAACATGTATTAATCTTAGTTTATTCACAGTTTGGGTTTTAGAATCTATATCTCTTTCGGGATAGTGATCCCATGGTATTATCAAACTATTTTGTATCTAGTCCGGGATAGTGATCCCATGGTTTTATACCTATAACTTGTACGGGATGTCTTTCCCCATGGTCTTTAACTATATCTTATACGGGATAGCGATCCCATGGTTTTGTATCTATAACTTGTACGGGATGTTTTTCCCCATGGTCTTTAACTATATCTATTACGGGATAGTAATCCCATGAATTCAATTTATATTAAGTATGGGATGATAATCCCATGGTCTAAATCTATATCTTGTCCGGGATAGTGATCCCATGGTTTTCAATCTATATTTCCATATATATCAAAATATCTCATGTCTAGTCTGGGATGGTAATCCCATGATCTTAAATCTATACTTTAATATGTGTCAAACTATCTTATATCTCTTTCGGGACAGTGATCCCAAGATTTTCATTATATAGTTTTGTGTATTAAACTATACTTTGTGATATACAACTGATCTTACAATTAGGAATATATGTGATTTTCCTGGGGTAAAACACAACATGTAATCGAATTGGTTACAAATTATAACTAAACTAACTTCACATAAGAAAATATGGGATTTTCTTGGATAACAAACCTTTTTGGAAACTAAAGGAAACCGATACATTTTCATAAAATAAAACCGCTTATGAACTCACCAGCTTTATGCTGATTTTCAAACCGCTTGTATTCTCAGGTCCAAGTTAGATAGGTACCCGGTGATCTCTTTTGGTGAAGATGGAGTGCGTGGAAGGCTCGTCTCAACTTTTGTTAATATGATGCATATCTATATTTTGTACAACTTTACTTTTGAAACAAATGTAAACTTTCATATGTATGTAATGGAATGGTTGTTTACTGTGATTACTATGTACATTGGATTTGATACACAACGTGGTAGTCCACCCCAAAAATGTTTCCGCCTTTTATTTTCGGGGTGTGACACCACTGCCAGACCACAGGGTGGTGACTCGTTGCTGTTTTGGGAGTTCAGCAACACGAAGCCACCTAAGTTTGACGGGACCCCGGATCCGATCGCTGCCATGAGATGGATTGTTGATATCGAGGGATGCTTCTACACTTGTTCATGTCAAGAGAATCTGAGGGTACGGTTCGCCTTGAACCAGCTCCGCCTGGGAGCAAAGGATTGGTGGAAGTTTGTGACGGTGAACTTCACTCTGGCAGAGGTTTCAGCTGTGACTTGGGAGAGGTTTACTACTATGTTCAGAGATGAGTACGTTCACTCGGTGGAGAGCGAAGCGGACCAAGTCCGCCGATTTGAGATCCGGAGGTCAGAAGGGCCGCACTTGCGGAAAGTGCGGCAAGGGTCACTAGGGGCATGTCGATCGGGTGCTTGCTACAAGTGTGGAAAGGAGGGGCACATTGCTAGGAATTGCCCCAAGGGATTCATGGTTTGCTTTCATCGCAACCAGACCAGCCATCGGAAGGCCGAGTGCCCCCAGCTACGCCAGGGATCTACGCTTGCTGCCAGGGTTACCGAGACTCGACCAGTGAAGGCCGAGGCTCCAAAGGCTCGTGGAAGAGCTTTCCAGTTGACTGCGGAGGAGGTTCGCACGGCACCTGATGTCGTAGCAGGTATGTATTCTTTCATGTATTTACTTTTATGCTAAGATATTGTGCTTATATTATGATATGCGTAGGTACTTTTCTTGTGAATTATGTACCTGCTTTGGTATTATTTGACTCGGGTGCGAGTCGGTCTTTTATATCGTTGGCTTTTAGCCAGCACATCGGTATCGATCGGGTGGTGATGAGTCGACCGCTGCGAGTTTCGATAGACAATGAGAAAGCGGTATACGCCACTGATGTGATTCGAGGATGTGTGCTCGAGATTTTTAGGGTCGAGTTCCATATAGACTTGGTTCCTATAGCTATGGGGGATGTCTACGTCATCGTGGGCATGGACTGGTTGAGTAAGTTTGGGGCAGTCATTGACTGCGAGAGACAGCTGGTGACGATTCGAGACCCTAGAGGGGGAGTGCTTACGGTTTATGGCGAAGGGACCCGGTGTGAGTCGGCGTTTTGTTCGTCTGCCACGGCAAGGTAGAGATTGCAGCAGGGCTGTAATGGATTCATAGCCTACGTGACGGATACTCGAGTGGCCACGGGGAGGCCCAATTCGGTTGATGACGTTCCTGTTGTATGCGAGTTTTCGGATGTGTTCCCCGAAGAGTTACCAGGTGTTCCTCCGGAAAGGCAAGTGGAGTTCCGTATCGATTTGGTTCCGGGAGCGGCGCCCATCGCCATGGCGCCTTATCGTCTCGCTCCACCGGAAATGCAGGAGTTATCCTCACAGCTTCAGGAGCTGTTGGGAAAGGGGTTTATTCGACCGAGTAGCTCACCTTGGGGAGCGTCGATTTTGTTTGTCAAGAAAAAGGATGGTTTACACCGGATGTGTATCGATTACCGGGAGTTGAACAAGTTGACGGTTAAGTACCGGTATCCATTACCTAGGATCGACGATCCATTTGATCAGTTGCATGGGGCATCTTGGTTCTCCAAGATAGACTTGAGGTCGGGTTATCATCAGATGAGGGTTCGGGATGAAGATATCCAGAAGACTGCTTTCAGAACTCGTTATGGACATTATGAGTTTGTGGTGATGCCTTTTGGGCTCCCCAATGCCCCGGCTGCGTTCATGGATCTTATGAACCGGGTGTGCCGGCCGATGCTGGATCAGTCAGTGATCGTATTCATCGATGATATTTTGGTGTATTCGACGACTAGGATGAACCGGAAGGGTGCTGCGTTTTCATGGGAACCGGAGCAGCAATCATCATTTGAGACGCTTCGTCAGAAATTATGCGAGGCTCCGGTGCTCGCACTCCCAGAAGGGATGGAGGATTTTGTGGTGTACTGTGATGCATCTATATCGGGTTTGGTGGTTGTGCTTATGCAGAGGGGTCATGTGATAGCGTATGCTTCGAGGCAGTTGAAGCCTCATGAGTCGAGATATCCCACCCACGACTTGGAATTGGGGGCTGTGGTGTTTGACCTCAAGATCTGGCGGTGTTATCTTTATGGGGTTCGGTGTACCATCTACACGGACCACAAGAGCCTGAAGTACTTGATGGATCAGCCAAATCTGAATATGCAACAGAGGAGATGGTTGGATGTGGTGAAGGATTACGATTGTGAGATCCTGTACCACCCGGGGAATGCTAATGTGGTGGCCGATGCGTTGAGCCGTAGGGCAGAAAGTGCCCCGATCCGAGATATTTGTATGAGGTTGACGGTGATGACCCCGATTTTGGATACTATTCGAGGAGCTCAGGCTGAGGCTGCGAAACCAGAAAACCACAAGAGGGAGCGGGTTGTAGGTCAGGTATCAGGGTTCGTCACGGATGGTCGAGGGCTTATGACTTTTCAGGGTTGGATTTGGGTACCGTTTGTGGGCGGTGCGCGTGCTATTTTGATGGAGGAAGCGTATCGATCGAAATTCTCAATTCATCCCGGGGCTACAAAAATGTATTTGGATGTAAGGAAGGAGTATTGGTGGCCCTGTATGAAAAGGGATGTTGCATGGTTTGTTGAGAGATGCTTGACTTGTCGGCAGGTTAAGGCCGAGCACCAGCGACCGCACGGTAAATTGTAGCCGCTAGATATTCCCGAATGGAAGTGGGAACAGATTACCATGGATTTTATCACCAAATTGCCGCGAACTGCGAGGGGAGTCGATGCGATTTGGGTGATCATGGATAGATTGACGAAGAGCGCTTACTTTCTAGCCATCAGCGAGAGCTCTTCTGCGGAGAAGTTGGCGGAATTATACGTGACGGAGGTGGTATCGCGACATGGGGTTCCAATGTCGATTGTTTCAGACCGCGATGTGCGTTTTACCTCCAAGTTTTGGAAGAAGTTTCAAGAGGAGTTGGGTACGCGACTTCATTTCAGTACCGCATACCACCCGCAGACGGACGGACAAAGCGAGCGAACGATTCAGACGCTCGAGGATATGCTCCGAGCATGTGTTTTAGATTTCGGAGGGAGCTGGGACACCTATCTACATTTAGCAGAGTTTTCGTATAACAACAGCTATCATTCGAGCATTGCTATGCCACCTTTTGAGCTGTTGTATGGGCGGAGGTGTTGCACCCCCATCTGCTGGGGAGAGGTGGGGCAACGGGTGATGGGTAGCACGGAGATCATACTCCAGACGACCGAGTAGATTCAGCAGGTCAGGCAGAGGTTGTTGACCGCGCAGAGTCGACAGAAGAGTTATGCGGACAGGTGGCGGTCCGAGCTCGAGTTTCAAGTGGGTGACCTGGTGCTCCTAAAGGTCTCTCCTTGGAAAGGAGTGATTCGGTTCAGGAAGAGGGGCAAGTTCCGGCCCCGGTATATTGGACCCTTCAAGGTAATTGCTAGGGTAGGCCGGGTAGCCTACCGGTTGGATCTACCTGCTGGGTTGGGGCAGATCCATGATACTTTTCATGTCTCGCAGTTGATAAAATGTATTGCCGATGAGTCGGCAGTGGTGCCATTGGATGATATTCAGGTGTAACAGCACGGATCCCCAGGTACCTTCATTTTCATATTTTTAATATTCTGTGAGGGGACTCGGCGAGTTGGAGGTCGAACTCGCCTAGTCGGGTCGCGGTTTTGGGCGGAGGTTCGCGTCCGGACTCGACGAGTCCAAGGGATGGACTCGGCGAGTCCGCACTATTTAATGAAACCCTAATTTCCCGTTCCTAAGCCCTATTTAAAGGACCTTATGGCCCTCATTTGCAGCCACCTTGAACCCTAAGAGCCCCCATAGGACTGTGAGCCCTTGTGAGTGTGTTTGGAGGCCATTTGTTCATCATTTTGTGTGTTATTGCAAGAAAGGAGGGAGAGGATCAAGCTTGAAGAGTTGGGGAGCTTGGATCTATTGCTATTTCATCAAGGGAGCCTTCTTGAGGTAACTTTCAGAGCCAAACTTCATGTTTTGGGTTGATGTGTCAAATCTAGGGTTTCTTCTTGAATTTCTTGGCTTGAATTAGAAGTATGAAAGGTCCCATGGAGATATGGAACCTAGATCTGGACCTTAGCAGGTCCAGGAGACCCCATATGACAAGCTTTATGTCCATTATTTTGAGTTAGAAGCTAAGGTTGCCACATTAGAGGTTGTTTCTCCAAAATAAGCCTTGTATGCATTGCATGGCGACCAAGACTGAGACTTTACATGACAAATAAGCTTGGGAAGGCCAGATCTATGTATGCATGGAACGGATCTGACCAAAAAAGCTAGTTTTAGCTGGTGCATGGCATGGGCTCGCCGAGTCTGAAGAACAGACTCGACGAGTCGCTTGAAGATTGTCCTTGAGACCACCCAGTGTGTAGTCCTGACCGAGTTGTGGGCGACTCAGTGAGTCGCAGAGAGTTGGAAAGGTTTTGACAAGTGGACCGAGTCAAGTTGGGACTCGCCGAGTTGACCTTGCGACTCGGCGAGTTGAGTCGCGGTGGCCCTGTGATTCAGGCCCAGGTGGAACTCATCGAGTCGGGGGAGTACTCGACGAGTCAAATGGAAAATCCTTGAGAGTTGGTTAAAACGCGTAGACTCGCCGAGTCACTATAGTGCACTCGTTGAGTCCGGTCCAAATTGACTAAAGACTGTTGACCAAGTCAACCTGTGTTGACTTGATATGGATGGTCAACCTTAGTGGTACAAGTAATAATTATAGATTTATAATATCATAGGAGGATTGCAGCTCGAGGGTTCGAGAACGAGTGATTCCAGGATTCACGAGTAGCGACTTAGCGAGGTATACGAGGTGAGTCTTCTCACTATACTGTACCCGGAAGGATTTTGACTGTGTGACCGGAAGGTCGAATATGATATGAGATATATGCCTTATGTGTGTTAATTTATTCGTTATATGTGCCATGTATGATATACTTGATTTAGGCCGGAAGGCAACATGTTATGGGCCAGAAGGCGTGGTCATATGGACTGTAAGGTTGACATGGGTAGGACCGGAAGGTTTACCCATTCGGGACGGAAGTCCCCTGAGACACATGGACCGGAAGGTCAAGGCCTGGAAAGACGTACGTGCGTAAGTTGTATTTTGGGGAACTCACTAAGCATTTATGCTTACAGATGTTGTGTTATGTGTTTCAGGTACTAGCGAGGACCGTGGGAAGGCGCCGGCGTGATCGTACACACACTCGGGGAAACCATTTTGTGATCTTTTGTTATGTAATCGGTTGTGACTAAATTGTTACATTGGAACCTAAACTTATTACTCATGTTTTGATGATTGTAAAAATGAAAAAATTTTGGTTTGAAATTTTATGACGTTACAAGTTGGTATCAAAGCCTTGGTTTGAGGGATTCGGGTACACCTTCGGGCGTAACTGAACTCAAACCGGGGATTTGAGAAAATTTTAATTAAGAAATCAAAAAAAAATTTGATAAGTGATTTTGAGACAACCAAAGAAGAAAGAGTGTGTACGGCCAGCCAGCGCCCGAACGGTAAAATCCCCAAAATACTCTTACAATATGTGTTATGAGATATGATATGATATGATACGCATGCTAGTAGACTAGGTATACATATTAGGACTATAGTGGCCTGATTTTGAGATGCCTTAGTCTAGGGAAACCTTCTTCTATGAGGTGCATGAGAGCGAGTGGGTAACTAATGTATGGCAAGAATAGAGTACTCAGGATTCGGGGTTTGGGGAGGAGAACTTGGGGTGAATACCGACGCGGTGTAAATGGTAGTATTGGGCCCGTACTACCAAGGACACCGGGTCAGTGGGCAGCCCAAGTAAGAATCCTTGGGCATCGGAGACTGAGTAGGACTGTGTTATCGAGTGCAATTATGCTCGATAGGGTCTCTGATATTTTTATGTTGTATTTCAGAGACATCATGGTTGGACCACGACACAGACCTGGTACGGGTAGTGTGACCGATGAGGATTTTCGTCAGATGATTCATGAGGAGGTAGCTGCAGCGATCCGGGTCGAGATTCCGGAGATGTTTGGGTCTATTAAGACCACGCTGATGGAGACATTTGATGAGCGGTACGCCGCGTTGACTGAGGCTGCCGCCGCTGCAGCTACCGCAGCTGTGGCCACTGCCAGACCACAGGGGGGTGACTCGTTGCTGTTCCGGGAGTTCAGCAACACGAAGTGACCAGAGTTTGACGGGATGCAAGATCCGATATCTGCGATGAGATGGATTGCTGATATCGAGGGATGCTTCTATACTTGTTCATGTCCGGAGCGTCAGAGGGTTCGGTTCGCCCTGAACCAGCTCCGCCTGGGAGCAAAGGATTGGTGGAAGTTCGTGACGGTTAACTTCACTCTGGCAGAGGTCTCAACTGTGACTTGGGAGAGGTTTACTGATATGTTCAGAGACGAGTATGTTTCGCTAGTGGAGAGGGAACAGTTGGTTCAGGAGTTCGTGACCCTCAAGCAGGGTAATGATTCTGTTACGGTGATCACGCGGAAGATTCATGAGAGGGAGATGTTCTGCCCCGAGCAGGTGTCCACGGAGCAGGCTCGGATAAGTCGGTATTTAGGAGTGCTGAGAAGGGATATCCGGGAGTTCGTATCGAACTCGTCATATAAGACTTTTGCTGAGCTTCAGGCGAATTCCAGGAAGCGTGAGATCGAGCTGGAGACCCAGGCTAGGGAGGAGGCCGAGTCTCAACGGGTGGATCGGCGGCCGACTCAGTCTCAGCCGGCAGCCAAGCGGATTAAGTCCGCTGATTTGAGATCCGGAGGTCAGAAGAGTCGCACTTGCGGGAAGTGCGGCAAGGGTCACGAGGGGGCATGTCGATCGGGTGCTTGCTACAAGTGTGGAAAGGAGGGGCACATTGCTAGAGATTGCCCGAAGGGATTCATGGTTTGCTTCCATTGCAACCAGACCGGCCATCGGAAGGCCGAGTGCCCCCAGCTTCGTCAGGGATCTACGCCTGCTGCCAGGGTTCCCGAGGTTCGGCCAGTGAAGGTCAAGGCTCCGAAGGCTCGTGGGAGAGCTTTCCAGTTGACTGCGAAGGAGGTGCACGCGGCGCCTGATTTCGTCGCCGGTATGTATTCTTTCATGTATTTACATTTATACTGAGATATTGTGCTTATATTATTATATGCGTAGGTACTTTTCTTGTGAATCATGTGCCTGCTTTGGTATTATTCGACTCGGGTGCGAGTCGGTCCTTTGTTTCGTTGGCTTTTAGCCAGCACATCGATATCGATCGGGAGGCGATGAGTCGTCCCCTTCGAGTCGCTATAGCAAATGAGAAAGTGGTATATGCCACCGAGGTGATTCGAGGATGCGTGCTCGAGATTTTTGGGGTCGAGTTTCCTATAGACTTGGTCCCTATAGCTATGGTGGATTTTGTGTTATCGTTGGCATGGATTGGTTGAGCAAGTTTGGAGCAGTCATTGACTGCGAGAGACAGCTGGTGATGATTCGAGACCCTAGTGGGGGAGTGCTCACAGTTTATGACGAGGGGACCCGGTGTGGGTCGGCGTTTTGTTCGGCTTCCAGGGCAAGGCAGAGTTTGCAGCAGGGCTGTGATGGATTCATAGCCTATGTGATGGATACTCGTGTGACCGCGGAGAGGCCCAATTCGATTGATGACGTTCCGGTTGTATGCGAGTATTCGGATGTGTTCCCCGAAGAGTTACCAAGTGTGCCTCCAGAGAGGCAAGTGGAGTTTCGTATCGATTTGGTTCCGGGAGCGGCACCCATCGCCAAGGCGCCTTATCGTCTCGCTCCGCCGGAAATGCAGGAATTATCCTCGCAGTTACAGGAGCTATTGGGAAAGGGATTCATTCGACCGAGTAGCTCGCCTTGGGGAGCGCCGATTTTGTTCGCCAAGAAAAAGGATGGTTCACATTGGATGTGTATCGATTATCGGGAGTTGAACAAGTTGACGGTTAAGAACCGATATCCGTTACCTAGGATCAACGATCTGTTCGATCAGTTGCAGGGGGCATCTTGGTTTTCCAAGATTAACTTGAGGTCGGGATATCATCAGATGAGGGTTCGAGAGGAGGATATCCAAAAGACTGCTTTCAGGACTCGTTATGGACATTATGAGTTTGTGGTGATGCCTTTTGGGCTCACCAATGCCCCGGCCGCATTCATGGATCTTATGAACCGGGTGTGCCGACCGATGTTGGATCGGTCGGTGATCGTATTCATCGATGATATTTTGGTGTATTCGAGGACTAGGGACCAACATGAGGAACATTTGCGGGATATTCTTGAGGTTTTGAGATCGGAGAGACTGTATGCCATGTTCTCCAAGTGTGATTTCTGGTTACGAGAGGTCCAGTTCCTCAGGCATCTTGTGAACCAGAAAGGGATATTGGTCGACTCGGCCAAGATTAAGGCGGTGTTGAGGTGGGAGGTTCCGAGATCGCCCACTGAGATCAGGAGTTTTCTGGGTTTCGCTGGATATTATCGCAGATTTATCAAGGATTTCTCCAAGATCGATGTGCCACTTACAAGGATGACCCGAAAGGGTGTTACGTTTTCATGGGGACTGGAGCAGCAGTCCTCATTCGAGACGCTTCGTCTGAAATTGTGCGAGGCTCCAGTGCTTGCACTCCCGGAAGGGATGGAGGATTTTGTGGTATACTGTGATGCCTCTATATCAGGTTTGGGGGCGGTGCTTATGCAGAGGGGTCATGTGATAGTGTACGCTTCGAGGCAGTTGAAGCCTCATGAGTCGAGATATCCCACGCACGACCTGGAATTGGGGGCGGTGGTGTTTGCCCTCAAGATCTAGCGATACTATATGTACGGGGTTCGGTGTACAATTTACACTGACCATAAGAGCTTGAAGTACACTATGGATCAGCCAAATCTAAATATGCGACAGAGAAGGTGGTTGGATGTGGTGAAGGATTACGATTGTGAGATCCTGTACCACCCGGGCAAGGCTAATGTGGTAGCCGACGCGTTGAGCCGTAGGGCGGATAGCGCCCCGATCTGAGATATTTGTATGAGATTGATGGTTTTGACCCCGATTCTGGATATTATTCGAGGGGCTCAGATGGAGGCTGCAATGCCGGAACATCAGAAGAAGGAACGGGTTGTAGGTCAGGTATCAGGATTTGTTACGGATGGTCGAGGGCTTATGACTTTTCAGGGTCGGATTTGGGTGCCGTTTGTGGGCGGTGCGCGCACTATTTTGATGGAGGAAGCACATCGATTGTAATTCTCGATTCATCCTGGTGCTACGAAAATGTATTTGGATCTCAAGAAGGAGTACTGGTGGCCATGTATGAAAAGGGATGTCGCTTGGTTTGTCGAGAGGTGCTTGACTTGTCGGCAGGTCAAGGCCGAGCACCAGCGACCGCACGGTAAGTTGCAACCGCTAGAGATTCCCGAATGGAAGTGAGAACAAATCTCTATGGATTTCATCACCAAGTTACCGCGAACGGCAAGAGGAGTCGATGCGATTTGGGTGATCGTGGATCGGCTGACAAAGAGCGCTCATTTTCTAGCCATTAGCGAGAGCTCTTCTGCGGAGAAGTCGGCCGAGTTATATGTGAGGGAAGTAGTATCTCGGCACGGGGTGCCGATCTCGATTATTTCGGACCATGACGTGCGTTTTGCTTCCAGGTTCTGGAAGAAGTTCCATGAGGAGTTGGGTACTAGGTTACATTTCAGTAAGGCATATCATCCCCAGACAGACTGTCAGAGTGAGCGGACAATTCAGACACTCGAGGACATGCTTCGGGCATGTGTGTTGGACTTCGGAGGGAGATGGGACACCTATCTACCTTTAGCAGAGTTCTCGTATAACAACAGCCATCAGTCGAGCATTGGTATGCCGCCCTTTGAGCTGTTGTATGGGCGGAGGTGTCGCACCCCCATTTGTTGGGGTGAGGTGGGACAGCAGGTTATGGGTAGCACGGAGATCGTGCTTCAGATGACTGAGCAAATTCAGATGGTCAGGCAGAGGTTGTTGACCGCTCAGAACCGACGGAAGAGTTATGTAGACAGGCGACGGTCCGAGCTTGAGTTCCAAGTTGGTGATCTCGTACTCCTGAAGGTCTCTCCTTGGAAAGGAGTGATTCGGTTCAGGAAGAGGGGCAAGTTGGGGCCCTGAGATATTGGTCCTTTCCATGTGATCGCGAGGGTGGGCCGGGTAGCCTACCGTTTAGACTTTCCAGCAGAGTTGGGACAGATTCACGACACTTTCCATGTGTCGCAGTTGAGGAAGTGTATAGCCGACGAATCGGTGGTGGTTCCATTAGGGGATATTCAGGTGGATGCAAGCCTGAATTATGCTGAAAGACCTGTAGCCATCAGAGATCGGAAGATCAAGGTTTTGAGAAACAAGGAGGTACCCCTGGTATTGGTTCAGTGGCATCATCGGAAGGGATCAGATGCGGGAACAGCATCCGGAGCTTTTTGCCTAGCGGGACATCGAGGGCGAAGTCTTATTCTAGTGGGGGAGAATTGTAACAGCCCGGATCCCCAGGTACCTTCATTTTCATATTTTTGATACTCTGTGAGGGGACTCGGCGAGTTGGAGGTCGAACTCGCCGAGTCGGGTCGCGGTTTTGGGCGGAGGTTCGCGTCCGGACTCGACGAGTCCAAGGGATGGACTCGGCGAGTCCGCACTTTTAATGAAACCCTAATTTCCCATTCCTAAGCCCTATTTAAAGGACCTTATGGCCCTCATTTGCAGCCACCTTGAACCCTAAGAGCCCCCATACGACTGTGAGCCCTTGTGAGTGTGTTTGGAGGCCATTTGTTCATCATTTTGTGTGTTATTGCAAGAAAGGAGGGAGAGGATCAAGCTTGAAGAGTTGGGGAGCTTGGATCTGTTGCTATTTCATCAAGGGAGCCTTCTTGAGGTAACTTTCAGAGCCAAACTTCATGTTTTGGGTTGATGTGTCAAATCTAGGGTTTCTTCTTGCATTTCTTGGCTTGAATTGGAAGTATGAAAGGTCCCATGGAGATATGGAACCTAGATCTGGACCTTAGCAGGTCCAGGAGACCCCATATGACAAGCTTTATGTCCATTATTTTGAGTTAGAAGCTAAGGTTTCCACATTAGAGGTTGTTTCTCCAAAATAAGCCTTGTATGCATTGCATGCCGACCAAGACTGAGACTTTACATGACAAATAAGCTTGGGAAGGCCAGATCTATGTATGTATGGAACGGAGCTGACCGAAAAAGCCAGTTTTAGCTGGTGCATGGCATGGGCTCGCCGAGTCTGAAGAACAGACTCGACGAGTCGCTTGAAGATTGTCCTTGAGACCACCCAGTGTGTAGTCCTGACCGAGTTGTGGGCGACTCAGTGAGTCGCAGAGAGTTGGAAAGGTTTTGACAAGTGGACCGAGTCAAGTTGGGACTCGCCGAGTTGACCTTGCGACTCGGCGAGTTGAGTCGCGGTGGCCCTGTGATTCGGGCCCAGGTGGAACTCGTCGAGTCAGGGGAGTACTCAACGAGTCAAATGGAAAATCCTTGAGAGTTGTTTAAAACGCGTAGACTCGCCGAGTCACTATAGTGCACTCGCCGAGTCCGGTCCAAATTGACTAAAGACTGTTGACCAAGTCAACCTGTGTTGACTTGATATGGATGGTCAACCTTAGTGGTACAAGTAATAATTATAGACTTATAATATCATAGGAGGATTGCAGCTCGAGGGTTCGAGCATGAGTGATTCCAGGATTCACGAGTAGCGACTTAGCGAGGCATACAAGGTGAGTCTTCTCACTATACTGTACCTGGAAGGGTTTTGACTGTGTGACCGGAAGGTCGAATATGATATGAGATATATGCCTTATGTGTGTTAAGTTATTCGTTATATGTGCCATGTATGATATGCTTGATTTGGGCCGGAAGGCAACATGTTATGGGCCGGAAGGCGTGGTCATATGGACTGTAAGGTTGACATGGGTAGGACCGGAAGGTTTACCCAGTCGGGACGGAAGTCCCCTGAGACACATGGACCGGAAGGTCAAGGCCTGGAAAGGCGTACATGCATAGGTTGTATTTTGGAGAACTCACTAAGCATTTATGCTTACAGATGTTGTGTTATGTGTTTCAGGTACTAGCGAGGACCGTGGGAAGGCGTCGGCGTGATCTTACACACATTCAGGGAAACCATTTTGTGATCTTTTGTTATGTAATCGGTTGTGACTAAATTGTTACATTGGAACCTAAACTTATTACTCATGTTTTGATGATTGTAAAAATGAAAAATTTTTGGTTTGAAATTTTATGAGTTTACATCAGGTGGATGCAGGTCTGAACTATGTGGAGAGATCGGTAGCGATCAGGGATCGAATAGTTAAGGTTTTGAGAAACAAGGAAGTACCCCTGGTACAAGTGCAGTGGCAACATTGGAAGGGGTCCGAGCTGACATGGGAATCCGAGTCGGAGATGCGGGATCAGTATCCGTAGTTGTTTTTCAGTATGAGACTACGGGGTCGAATTCTGATTCTAGTGGGGGAGAATTGTAACAGCCCGAAATCCAGGTATTCTTCTGTTGGACATTTCATTTTGATTAAGTTAATGATTTAGGGTTTTCATGGTAGGCGAGTACGCTGGGCGTACAAGGTGTACACTGCGCGTACTCGCGCGCCTCATTTGGGCACGTTTCCCCTCAGGTGCGCGGGGCGTACCCAAGGTTACGCCCGACATAACTCATTCAGACCCAAACCCTAAATTCCTTTGTTAAGGCTATAAAAGGAATGTGCGGCTGGACTTCTCAGCCACCACCCCTCAGAGTGAAACCCTAAATAGTGTGTGCCATTGTCCTTAAGCCTTTCTGTGTGCATTCTAAGCTTCATAGTGCCATTTCAAGCTTGCGAAGGAGAAGAAGAGCTTGTTGGAGAGGCTAGAATTGGTGCTCAAGTGCAGATCTGAGCTTTGCAAGGGTTAAAGCTTCAATTTCAGGTAAAAAGTTCGGATCTTGACACTTGGTTCTTATTGTATGCTTTAGATGTCATTTTCTAGGGTTTAACTCCCAAAGGTGGAGACTTTTGTGCAAATGGCCTCCATAAGCTTAGATGCTTCATGTTTCTGATCTATTGGAGTTGTAGACTCATAAAAATGGCATCTTGGACGTGGGTATTGCACCATGCACGAGATATAGGACCTTGAGTTTGAATAAAAGGTTGTTAGGTGGTGCTGGAGCCTTTACAACCATGCCAAGGCTTAAAGGTCTCGACTTTATGGGTTTAGACATGCTAAAGGAGTCGGATCTGGAAGTTGGAATAATGACTTAACTGATTAAGACCAGAAATGGAGGGTGCCTGATTCTGGTGGTTACGCAAGGCGTAACTTCCAGTACGCACCGCGTACTGGGTGGAGACCCCGATCCAGGGGGAGTTAGCGATGTACGCCCCGCGTACATCTAGCAGTACGCCCCGCGTACTCTCATGGTTGACTTTTGTTGACTTTTAGGGTTTTGGTCAACATAAGGACTTTAGGTCAGGGAAGGGTAAAATGGTCTTTTACCCTTTCAGGAAGGATGATAAGGGGTAAAGTTTTAGTAGTGGAAGTCTTCGTGTATTAAATGATATTTTTATGCTTAGGCGAGGTTGAGCCGTCGTTGGATTCGGTGATAGCGAGGACACGAGATCTTAGACTTCCCATGAGGTGAGTTTTCTGGTATTGTATGTGGATGACATACTACTCATAGGAAATGTCAAGGAATTTGGCTTTTCTAGGAGTGAAGATGAATCTTGTGTTTATGTCAAGGCTAGTGGGAGTATAGTTAGCTTTTTGGTATTGTATGTGGATGACATACTACTCATAGGAAACGACATCCCAACCCTGCATGAAGTAAAGTCCTGGCTTAGGAAGTGTTTCGCTATGAAGGAGCTTGGTGAAGCTGCTTATATTCTAGGGATAAGGATCTTGAGAGATCGAAGTAGAAGACTAATTGGACTTAGTCAGAGTACCTACTTGGATAAGGTGCTGAAGAGATTCAGTATGCAGGACTCCAAGAAAGGAGAGTTACCTATCCAGAGTAACGCCAGATTGAGTAAGACACAAAGCCCTAGCAGTGAGGCTGAGATAGCAGAAATGAGTCGAATACCTTATGCTTCGGCTATAGGATCGGTCACATATGCTATGACATGTACTCGAACTGATGTAGCCTTTTCCCTGAGCATGGTTAGCATGTATCAGGGGAACCCTAGCAAGGCACACTGGACTGCAGTAAAGAATATCCTCAAGTACCTACGAAGGAATAAGGACTGGGTCCTTACCCTCGGTGGGAGTGATGACTTGGGAGTTGTAGGGTATAGTGATGCTAGCTTCCAGACTGATAGGGATAATTTCCGCTCTTAGTCGGGCTGGGTTTTTACCCTAAACGGAGGAGCAATTTCTTGGAAGAGTTCCAAGCAAGAGACAGTGGCTGATTCAACTTGTGAATCAGAGTATATTGAAGCGAGCGAAGCGGAAAAGGAGGCTATATGGCTAAAGAACTTCATCGGAGACCTTGGAGTTGTACCAGCTATTAAAGAGCTGATGGAAATTTTCTGTGATAGTGAAAGCGTTGTTGCCTTAGCCAAGAAACCAAGGGATCACGGGAGATCCAGACACATCGACAGAAAATACCATTTTATTAGACATCGAATAGAAGAAGGACTCCTCGTGGCAAATAGGGTATCATCGGATGAGAACCCAGTAGATCCCCTCACGAAGGTACTGACTCGGGTTAAGCATCTCCAGCATGCTCGGAGCATAGGGCTGAAGGATGATATTAGATTTAGTAGTTAGATAACCTCGAAATTTGTAAAGTGTAATTGACATTAGATGATGAATAAAAGGTGTTTTATTTATGAGTAATGTATTTCTATCTCTTGTCGATCATTTACTATATTTCTTTTGCATGTTTTTGTTGGGTTATGAGCATTCTAACACTCCTAAGTATACATGCAACCCTAAATACCTTGGATCTATGTTTTCTCTATTATACATGCAAATATGAACATCCAAGGTATTATCCTAATCTAGCATACAAAATAATGGATATAACAAGATAGAATACATACCTCTTTGATAGTGCTTGTCTTCATGAAGCTTGAGTGCCTAGTGCCCCAAGTGTGACACCTCAAATGGTTCACACAACACCATAAGCACTTGGAATAACTTAGAGAGAAATTAGAACACTTCATGAAATCGTCTAGCCGTCACACACACATTCATAGTGTTGGTCACGATTTCTTGAGCCATGGGTTTCTTTTATATGGTGGCTATTAGGGTTACACCATGTAACTCATGACTTTACGCATTCCTTATGCTCCATGGATTTTAACCTCCATGGAGTATCCATGGGTCACCCCATGGACTTAGTCCAACATAAGGAATCTTGGATCACAAGCCCACACATATAAGAATGAATGATTTACACAATCAACCCATATATTTAATTAGTCTTCTTTTGATCACTTAATTAATTCCAAATTAATTCTTGATCAATACTAATTAAATAACCTTATTAATATATTAGAACTTATAATATATTAACAAACCTTAAGTGTTATTTCTCTCATTTTAGTCTATCCAAGTGCATGATGCCATGCAACCCAAATGGACCATGCCGGGTCGGGTCAAGTCTTAC
This sequence comes from Lactuca saligna, assembly GCF_052625555.1. Lineage (NCBI taxonomy): Eukaryota > Viridiplantae > Streptophyta > Magnoliopsida > Asterales > Asteraceae > Lactuca > Lactuca saligna. Next base: position 218,679,778 of record NC_136420.1, read on the forward strand.
CAATTATAGTTATGGACTTAGACATTAATCCAACAGTCTCCCACTTGGATAAGTCTAAAACTATTATTGCGTATGACTTCAGGAACCAACTAGCAATCGTAGCTCTCAAAAGCTTCTGTCGAACTCTGACCTTGTAGATGAACTCTGATCTTGTCAATGACTTTTCCATTAGATAAGGGATCATATATTCCTCCATTCTAGATATCATATGGACTGAGACATGGATTATAATCATTCTCTCTGTCCATTTGTTGTTTCCCGATTTCCGATTTATGACGACTGACTAATTGAACAAATCAAATCAGTCCTGGCCCGGCCGAGCACTTCCATTTGTCATCATCAAATCATCGAGGGGCCCACGGATATCGCTTTTATCCCGAAGGTAAAAGGAATGGATAAACTTCGACTCATATGGCTTGTTCTACCACTTGTTGAATCATACACAAAGACACGTTTTATAACATCGAGTTACCAATGTGTTTCGTGTAATCAATGTACTATCAACTCATAGTAACAACTCATATCTCTAGGTTTGAAGAATATAAGATATTATCGTCTCATGATCACTCGTGATAAAACCCATGAAGTGATTCCAATGAGCGCGGGTTGAATCCAATACTCAGAACTTATGAGCACTCATGAGTGTTGTAGCCCTTTGTCCAACAACTTAGACCTCTACAAGCCAACCCATGACAGTCTTAATTCATATCTACTTCCAACATATGACCGACTGTGGATGGTTTGAATAACTTAGTCATTCCGGAAGAATAACCTAGTTTATTCGGGAAGTCAAAACATGCAAAGTGAAACACAATAATAATTGAATCCAATATGGTCTCAGAACTTATGAATATAAATAAAACACTTTTTATTTATCACCATATGATTACACATTATTCATTGTATACTGTTTCAGCTATCAACATTATTCTTGAATTTAAAACAATAGTTGTCCCATGCTCCAAGCATGTACACTATGTTTTTCTAAACACTAGTCATGCCATACACCAAGTATGCATACTATGTTTGTCTATGATCTTTACTTTGTGAACTAGATCAATTGAACATAATCTTCAATGATTCTCTTTTCACACTCCCAAATCCTTACTGTAAATACAAGAATTCCAAATTCATGTCATTTACTGAAATCTGTTAGATTCTAAACTTATATGCATCGATCCTCTTGTAATGATTATGCACAAAGTCAGAAAGACTTAACAACAATCATTACAGAGCATTCCAAAGGAGATCAAGTCCTTGGAACCATCCTTCTTGCATTAAGTTTCCTTAATCTTACACAGATTGAAAATTCTAACTTTGAAACATTTCCAGATTCCATTTCGACTATCACTTCTGAACAAGAGTTGCCTCCTTACAGATTATGTCAATATGGTCCTTCCAGAATTATCACTATACTTCCAACTGTCCTTGAGCAACCAATCTTTGGTAAACCTTAGATTGTCCTCGACAATTGTTTAATCCTTTTAGTCATATCCAGTTCTAAACCTTTTCCCTTCTTAATGCCCTAGGCATTTGGAAAATTTTAGAAAGGATGAATATAGCACATGTAATCGATCCTATATCCGAAGCATATGGGACACGATTCATGATGTCTCACATAAAGACTAAACCAGTCTTTTGCTATAACATTTCCATTTCAATTTGCCAAGTTCTCATAATTGATGTCTCACATAAAGACTAAACCAGTCTTTTGCTATAACATTTCCATTTCAATTTGCCAAGTTCTCATAATTCAGATTATGAAAAGGGATGCCATAATCATAATCGAATTTAGGAACGCAAATAATGGACCCATATACAGAATTTCCTTATGTTGAGCCATTCCAACATGAAATTCATATATATCCTTGACTAAATGATTAAAACCTCATGATCTAAGCTTATAGATTTGAGATGAAGTGTAATTTCCTCTCCCTTAATTATAGCAAAACAACTTTTTCCCAATTGAAACCTTTTGTTTTCTATAATTAACATTGCTAGCTTGCAATACTTATCGTAATTATCATGCTCCCACTAACATGATGATTATTAGCATAACACTTATGCTCCCACTAGCTTTGACATGTACTCAGAAATCAGCTGGACTTCTAGAAATCAATACTTTATTGACATTCTTACCAAAGTTCAGATTTCTGATACTAGATTGTTTTGATAAGACTTTATCAAAAAAAACATACACCTTCCCTTAGATAGCACATTTGTGTGTCTAAACAATTTTAAGAACTATGAAAAGGGATGCCGTAATCATAGTCTTGATCGTTTTGACCTTTGCCATTTCTCACAAGTCCAAGTTAGTGTGCCGATAAACCACACACGCTCCACTAACGACTTGAGAATGCAAATATTACAATTGCTATCTAGCTAAAATCTACTTAGTGGAAGTGTTTCCTCACCATCATTTTCATGAATCGGAGAGAAACTCTATGGCACTTAGATTTAATGGTGTATGAGTTCTTATCCATGTGAATTGTCAAAACCATAGTCACAAGACAAGGATAATGACAAATCCAAACTCATATGGACTGAACTTACTCTTAATTTCTTGCCACCTGGCAGCTCAAGGGCCTACCATTGCTTCCAAGTTGTTGTGCAACACATTGAGAACTCTAAGAACTCATATGCAAAGCCAACTTTAACTGGAATGGGCACAGAATATGTCAACACGATAGGTTATAAACCTTAAGTCGTGTGCTAGTGAAGAACTTTAGGTTTCATTCTTGATTAGTTCTTGAGAATTTCAAGACCTTTAAGACTCCCACTGTCCTCTTGACCTATAAGACTCCCTTGTCAAACATCCAAGAGATAGTGTGGATTCTAATCAAGACAAACACTTCACACAATTGGCCGAAGTTGGTCTTTGTTTTATCCAAAACATCACAACTTACCAATTTCAAATGTACAAGAGTAGAAAACTTTTACTCTTACATTTGTCAAGTGTTTTAAACCTTCTTTAAGATATGTCACTCAAATTACAATCTTGTAGTACGACTCTAAGACTTGTATTGGAACGAAGTATGACTCATCTTCTTGATTTAACCATTTCAACAATTCAAGATCCCTTCTTCTTAGTCATAAAAATGCACTAAGACTTCCTTAGAGAACTAATTTTGATATGGTTTCTTAATCATTAAGATGATCACAAAACTGATACTAAAGTACTCTCCCATCTTTTCAGATTTGAGAAACTTTTATCCTTCTGCCTAAGTTGATTCTTTTATTCGCTCTGCCTTACATTGGAACCTTTTCCAATGTCTCAGAGTTACACTTAAGCCTGTAAGTATAATCATATTTACTGAGCTTTAGTAAACTATGACGAATAGCCTTATCAATCTTTTGTGATGGACTTGACCAGTGCACAAGAATGTGTACTCGATCCCTTAGTCCATTACTTTAGTCACACATCCATGTGAATAAGTAATTAGTCTTAATTTTTCCAATACTTGAAAGTTCTCATTCATCATGCTATACAACTTGCATGATTCCAAGTTTCGGTCCAATTGAGACTTGGTGATGAGAATCTTTCCTTTATTTGATAAATTTAGACATTACGACAAATGAAAGAATCAATTTCATATTTCCACTCTTGCTATTAATGGAATCATATAAGCAACAATTTTTCCTCAAATGCCATTGTAAGGATATTTTAAAATAAATAAAACCATTTTTTTCCTTTTATTTTAAAACTATGCGGAAAAACTTATCCTTACAACCCATATGAAAAACTTGTTGTTATCTATTCCTTAGCAATATCTCATAACTCTTAAGAATTAGCTCAAGAATCCGATTTTTCAAACTACGCGATAGAAATCCATCTATGCGATCAGATTCAGCATATTCTTTCTTTAAGTTCCTTTACTTTTCTTTGATTCTTAAAACATTACCATGTGACCCAGTCACATCATGTATCAGGAGTCTCAGAATAGAAACTTAACAGAGTTAGAGTAGTGGACTTTACCTGAAGTAGAGTCAACCTTATTGACTTTAACATCCTTAGGTAAATTTGGCAGCTTCGCAAATAATGACCCTTACTTTGGCAATATAAACATATGGACCCATTGATAATGGTACACGGGACTATCACAGACTTAGCTTTTCTCTTTACCATTTGTTCAACCGAGTTGAGTATGGCGATCCCTTTCCATTGGGAAGAGAATGCTTTTTTCTGTATTTCCAGTATCACCATTGTCAATGTCCATAAAGTTTCAGGAAGTTGATCTTAACAATAGATAAGATCATTAAGGGTCTTGTCATAGTCTGTTTCATAGGTGTCCCAAAGGAACTCACTATGTGACTTAGAAAGTGATTGAACCACCAACTTTCTCAAGACTTTGACACCCAACTCTCCCGGCTTGTCAATATGTGACTACATCTCCAAGATGTGATCACACCTAGATCTTGCCTTACCAATAGGGCATGAGTGACCTTAAACATTTCAAGAACTTGTGGGTTAGGGAGAATAATTGGAGGAGGAGAAAGAAGTATGATATCCATGGGACATCATCTTCATTAGGAAAGCTTGTTTCAAGATATTTGGGAAGATCATAAATGTCTAAACCATACATCTTTTTGGGAGATATTCAAGATAGTTGATTTTAAAGTCCTTAATATGACACCCAATATGAAATATTAAGGCTAGGACCCAACAAACTATTTTATAACTCAGAAGAGGTATGCCATAATCCAAGCTATACAACAATTTGAAGGTAGGTGAATGACGATTCACCAATTTCCACCAAGATAAACGAAATGTATTATTAGGTTTTAATTGGTTTTGAAACTCCTAGATCTTTTGAGATTCATTGAACTGTTCAATGGCATGTTTCAATCTCGAGTGTGCCCTTCAGGTTTTGTGACTGGGATGCCGAGGATCACAAAACAAGGTGTGAAGTAACCATGCAAATTACTTGGTACCCTTAAGTGTTTATCCCTCAATCGATGTGCCGGTTAACCACACACGCTCCATCGATACTATGATAAACATTAAGTTACCCTTTGCCTACCTTGTTAAATACGAGTTAGTGTGCCGGTTAACCACACACGCTCCACTAACCGACTTAAACAAAGTGCAAAGTGTAATTTCATGGATTATCACCTTATTCACATTTTCCTAAGTAACTAAGATTGGGTATTATTTAGAGTTTAGTTACTTAGTATGTATCATTAATACTTTTAATGAAGGGAGAATTATAGTCATGTCAAACCCGTTCGGCTAACGACCCTCCACCAGTCAAGCAAGCGGTGGGTGAGAGTGGACACCCATTAAGTTGCCATTTTATAGGCAACAACCTTATACCCGCCTTATAGATCGGCAAAAACCTTATACCTGCCTTATAGATCGGCTTCGTGAATGAGGCAACAACCTTAATGCCACTTACAAGGATGACCCGAAAGGGTGTTACGTTTTCATGGGGACTGGAGCAGCAGTCCTCATTCGAGACGCTTCGTCTGAAATTGTGCGAGGCTCCAGTGCTTGCACTCCCGGAAGGGATGGAGGATTTTGTGGTATACTGTGATGCCTCTATATCAGGTTTGGGGGCGGTGCTTATGCAGAGGGGTCATGTGATAGTGTACGCTTCGAGGCAGTTGAAGCCTCATGAGTCGAGATATCCCACGCACGACCTGGAATTGGGGGCGGTGGTGTTTGCCCTCAAGATCTAGCGATACTATATGTACGGGGTTCGGTGTACAATTTACACGGACCATAAGAGCTTGAAGTACACTATGGATCAGCCAAATCTAAATATGCGACAGAGAAGGTGGTTGGATGTGGTGAAGGATTACGATTGTGAGATCCTGTACCACCTGGGCAAGGCTAATGTGGTAGCCGACGCGTTGAGCCGTAGGGCGGATAGCACCCCGATCTGAGATATTTGTATGAGATTGACGGTTTTGACCCCGATTCTGGATATTATTCGAGGGGCTCAGGTGGAGGCTGCAATGCCGGAACATCAGAAGATGGAACGGGTTGTAGGTCAGGTATCAGGATTTGTTACGGATGGTCGAGGGCTTATGACTTTTCAGGGTCGGATTTGGGTGCCGTTTGTGGGCGGTGCGCACACTATTTTGATGGAGGAAGCACATCGATTGTAATTCTCGATTCATCCTGGTGCTACGAAAATGTATTTGGATCTCAAGAAGGAGTACTGGTGGCCATGTATGAAAAGGGATGTCGCTTGGTTTGTCGAGAGGTGCTTGACTTGTCGGCAGGTCAAGGCCGAGCACCAGCGACCGCACGGTAAGCTGCAACCGCTAGAGATTCCCGAATGGAAGTGGAAACAAATCTCTATGGATTTCATCACCAAGTTACCGCGAACGGCGAGAGGAGTCGATGCGATTTGGGTGATCGTGGATCGGCTGACAAAGAGCGCTCATTTTCTATCCATTAGCGAGAGCTCTTCTGCGGAGAAGTCGGCCGAGTTATATGTGAGGGAAGTAGTATCTCGGCACGGGGTGCCGATCTCGATTATTTCGGACCATGATGTGCGTTTTGCTTCCAGGTTCTGGAAGAAGTTCCAAGAGGAGTTGGGTACTAGGTTACATTTCAGTACGGCATATCATCCCCAGACAGACGGTCAGAGTGAGCGGACAATTCAGACACTCGAGGACATGCTTCAGGCATGTGTGTTGGACTTCGGAGGGAGCTAGGACACCTATCTACCTTTAGCAGAGTTCTTGTATAACAACAGCCATCACTCGAGCATTGGTATGCCGCCCTTTGAGCTGTTGTATGGGCGGAGGTGTCGCACCCCCATTTGTTGGGGTGAGGTGGGACAGCAGGTTATAGGTAGCACGGAGATCGTGCTTCAGACGACTGAGCAAATTCAGATGGTCAGGCAGAGGTTGTTGACCGCTCAGAACCGACGGAAGAGTTATGTAGACAGGCGACGGTCCGAGCTTGAGTTCCAAGTTGGTGATCTCGTACTCCTGAAGGTCTCTCCTTGGAAAGGAGTGATTCAGTTCAGGAAGAGGGGCATGTTGGGGCCCTGAGATATTGGTCCTTTCCGTGTGATCGCGAGGGTGGGCCGAGTAGCCTACCGTTTAGACTTGCCAGCAGAGTTGGGACAGATTCACGACACTTTCCATGTGTCGCAGCTGAGGAAGTGTATAGCCGACGAATCGCCGGTGGTTCCATTAGGGGATATTCAGGTGGATGCAAGCCTGAATTATGCTGAAAGACCTGTAGCCATCAGAGATCGGAAGATCAAGGTTTTGAGAAACAAGGAGGTACCCCTAGTATTGGTTCAGTGGCAGCATCGGAAGGGATCAGATGCGGGAACAGCATCCAGAGCTATTTGCCTAGCGGGACATCGAGGGCGAAGTCTTATTCTAGTGGGGGAGAATTGTAACAGCCCGGATCCCCAGGTACCTTCATTTTCATATTTTTGATACTCTGTGAGGGGACTCGGCGAGTTGGAGGTCGAACTCGCCGAGTCGGGTCGCGGTTTTGGGCGGAGGTTCGCGTTCGCACTTTTAATGAAACCCTAATTTCCCATTCCTAAGCCCTATTTAAAGGACCTTATGGCCCTCATTTGCGGCCACCTTGAACCCTAAGAGCCCCCAAACGACTGTGAGCCCTTGTGAGTGTGTTTGGAGGCCATTTGTTCATCATTTTGTGTGTTATTACAAGAAAGGAGGGAGAGGATCAAGATTGAAGAGTTGGGGAGCTTGGATCTGTTGCTATTTCATCAAGGGAGCCTTCTTGAGGTAACTTTAAGAGCCAAACTTCATGTTTTGGGTTGATGTGTCAAATCTAGGGTTTCTTCTTGCATTTCTTGGCTTGAATTGGAAGTATGAAAGGTCCCATGGAGATATGGAACCTAGATCTGGACCTTAGCAGGTCCAGGAGACCCCATATGACAAGCTTTATGTCCATTATTTTGAGTTAGAAGCTAAGGTTGCCACATTAGAGGTTGTTTCTCCAAAATAAGCCTTGTATGCATTGCATGGCGACCAAGACTGAGACTTTACATGACAAATAAGCTTGGGAAGGCCAGATCTATGTATGTATGGAACGGATCTGACCGAAAAAGCCAGTTTTAGCTGGTGCATGGCATGGGCTCGCCGAGTCTGAAGAACAGACTCGACGAGTCGCTTGAAGATTGTCCTTGAGACCACCCAGTGTGTAGTCCTGACCGAGTTGTGGGCGACTCAATGAGTCGCAGAGAGTTGGAAAGGTTTTGACAAGTGGACCGAGTCAAGTTGGGACTCGCCGAGTTGACCTTGCGACTCGGCGAGTTGAGTCGCAGTGGCCCTGTGATTCAGGCCCAGGTGGAACTCGTCGAGTCGGGGGAGTACTCAACGAGTCAAATGGAAAATCCTTGAGAGTTGGTTAAAACGCGTAGACTCACCGAGTCACTATAGTGCACTCGCCGAGTCCGGTCCAAATTGACTAAAGACTGTTGACCAAGTCAACCTGTGTTGACTTGATATGGATGGTCAACCTTAGTGGTACAAGTAATAATTATAGATTTATAATATCATAGGAGGATTGCAGCTCGAGGGTTCGAGCACGAGTGATTCCAGGATTCACGAGTAGCGACTTAGCGAGGCATACGAGGTGAGTCTTCTCACTATACTGTACCTGGAAGGGTTTTGACTGTGTGACCGGAAGGTCGAATATGATATGAGATATATGCCTTATGTGTGTTAAGTTATTCGTTATATGTGCCATGTATGATATGCTTGATTTGGGCCGGAAGGCAACATGTTATGGGCCGGAAGGCGTGGTCATATGGACTGTAAGGTTGACATGGGTAGGACCGGAAGGTTTACCCAGTCGGGACGGAAGTCCCCTGAGACACATGGACCGGAAGGTCAAGGCCTGGAAAGGCGTACATGCGTAGGTTGTATTTTGGAGAACTCACTAAGCATTTATGCTTACAGATGTTGTGTTATGTGTTTCAGGTACTAGCGAGGACCGTGGGAAGGCGTCGGCGTGATCGTACACACATTCGGGGAAACCATTTTGTGATCTTTTGTTATGTAATCGGTTGTGACTAAATTGTTACATTGGAACCTAAACTTATTACTCATATTTTGATGATTGTAAAAATGAAAAATTTTTGGTTTGAAATTTTATGATTTTACATCAGGTGGATGCAGGTCTGAACTATGTGGAGAGATCGGTAGCGATCAGGGATCAAATAGTTAAGGTTTTGAGAAACAAGGAAGTACCCCTGGTACAAGTGCAGTGGCAACATTGGAAGGGGTCCGAGCTGACATGGGAATCCGAGTCGGAGATGCGGGATCAGTATCCGAAGTTGTTTTCAGTATGAGACTTCGGGGTCGAAGTCTGATTCTAGTGGGGGAGAATTGTAACAGCCCGAAATCCAGGTATTCTTCTGTTGGACATTTCATTTTGATTAAGTTAATGATTTAGGGTTTTCATGGTAGGCGAGTACGCTGGGCGTACAAGGTGTACACTGCGCGTACTCGCGCGCCTCATTTGGGCACGTTTCCCCTCAGGTGCGCGGGGCGTACCCAAGGTTACGCCTGGTATAACTCATTCAGACCCAAACCCTAAATTCCTTTGTTGAGGCTATAAAAGGAATGTGGGGCTGGACTTATCAGCCACCACCCCTCAGAGTGAAACCCTAAATAGTGTGTGCCATCGTCCTTAAGCCTTTGTGTGTGCATTCTAAGCTTCAAAGTGCCATTTCAAGCTTGCGAAGGAGAAGAAGAGCTTGTTGGAGAGGCTAGAATTGGTGCTCAAGTGCAGATCTGAGCTTTGCAAGGGTTAAAGCTTCAATTTCAGGTAAAAAGTTCGGATCTTGACACTTGGTTCTTATTGTATGCTTTAGATGTCATTTTCTAGGGTTTAACTCCCAAAGGTGGAGACTTTTGTGCAAATGGCCTCCATAAGCTTAGATGCTTCATGTTTCTAATCTATTGGAGTTGTAGACTCATAAAAATGGCATCTTGGACGTGGGTATTGCACCATGCACGAGATCTAGGACCTTGAGTTTGAATAAAAGGTTGTTAGGTGGTGCTGGAGCCTTTACAGCCATGCCAAGGCTTAACGGTCTCGACTTTATGGGTTTAGACATGCTAAAGGAGTCGGATCTGGAAGTTGGAATAATGACTTAACTGATTAAGACCAGAAATGGAGGGTGCCTGATTCTGGTGGTTACGCAGGGCGTAACTTCCAGTACGCACCGCGTACTGGGTGGAGACCCCGATCCAGGGGGAGTTAGCGATGTACGCCCCGCGTACATCTAGCAGTACGCCCCGCGTACTCTCATGGTTGACTTTTGTTGACTTTTAGAGTTTTGGTCAACATAAGGACTTTAGGTCAGGGAAGGGTAAAATGGTCTTTTACCCTTTCAGGAAGGATGATAAGGGGTAAAGTTTTAGTAGTGGAAGTCTTCGTGTATTAAATGATATTTTTATGCTTAGGCGAGGTTGAGCCGTCGTTGGATTCGGTGATAGCGAGGACACGAGATCTTAGACTTCCCATGAGGTGAGTTTTCTCACTATACTGTACCCGGAAGGGTTTGACTGTGTGACCGGAAGATCGGATATGCTATGAGATATATGTGTTATGTGTTATAAATTATTCGTTATATGTGCGATGTATGATATGATTGATATGGGCCGGAAGGCATTATATTATGGGCCGGAAGGCGAATATGTTATGGGTCGGAAGGCGTTGTAAAATGGACCGTAAGGTTGACGCGGGTAGGACCGGAAGGTTTACCCAGTCGGGACGGAAGTCCCCTGAGACACATGGAACGGAAGGTCAGGGCCTGGAAAGGCGTATGTGCGTAGGTTGTATTTTGGGGAACTCACTGAGCAATTATGCTTACAGTTGTTGTGTTATGTGTTTCAGGTACTAGCGAGGACCGTGGGAAGGCACCGGCGTGATCGTACACACACTCGGGGGGAAACTATTTTGTGCTCTTTGTTATGTAACCGGTCCTGACAATATTGTTTACATTGGAACCTAAATTATTACTCGGTGTTTTTGATGTTTGTAAAAATGAAAATTTGGTTTTAAAATTTACGTCGTTAAATATGAGGATTTCTACCCTTATGAAATGCACCAAGATTTGATGGAAAGATACCATCAAAGTGCACGACAAGAGAGGTATTAAATCATCTGCTCCATGATAACAACCATGTTGAAGCACGGGGTTTCCGTCACGAGCCACATGCAGAAAATGCAAAGGTATGTGGATCGATTGATGAAGCTTAATGTGAACTTCCCTGAGGAGCTTGCAATAGATATAATTTTGCACTCCTTACCATCGTGCTATGATCGATTCCACATGACATATCACATGAATAAGGAAGAGGTCACACTCAGCAAACTTCAGGGACTTCTAAAGACCACTAAAACAGGTCTTAAGGGGAAGTCGGTTGTTAACACTCCTACTCCAAACTCCACTCCGGTTTTGGCAATCAGAAAAAGTCGAGGGAAGAAGAGAAAGAGTTCTTCGAAGGGTACCAAGGTTAGGACCCTTGATGGCTCTTCTTCAAGTGGAACCAAGAAAGGTTTCGTCACTCCTTCTTCTGACACAAAAGAAGCTGAATGCTACTATTGCCATGAAAAATCACATTGGAAGCGGAACTGACCAAAATACCAGCAAGATGTGAAGGACGGGAAAGTTAAACCCAACCATGCAGGTGTTTACACTATCATTTCTAATAACTCACCCCATTCTAAATCTTGGGTCCTTGATACCGGTTGTGGTATTCACATTTGTTGTGACTTGCAGGGACTAAGAAGAAGTGAGAATGTGGAGCAAGGAAGAATAAACTTAATCATGGGGAATAGGAAAGTTACACCTGTCACCAAGATTGGAGTTTATACTTTGACGCTAAGTAGTGGGTTAAATTTAGATTTGAATAAATGTTGTTATTCTCCAAAAATGGCAAGAAATATTATTTCCTTTCATGAATTGTATAAACAAGGTTTCACCTTTTCATTTGATAATGAAGTTGGTTCGATTAATGATTTCTTTAATAATGTTATTTATTTTAAAGCATTACCTTGTGATGGTGTGTATGAAGCTATATCTGTTCTAAATAACTTAGGAAATAGTGTTTTGTGTATTGATTCCCCTAATAATAATAAATTGGATAAAGCATCATTATGGCATTGTCGTCTTGGACATATAAGCAAGAAACACATAGGCCAACTCCAAAAGGATGGAGTCTTGGAGTCGTTTGACCTAAAGTCATATGATAGTTGCGAATCATGCTTACTTGGAAAAATGACAAAGTCACCCTTCACAGGCTCGTGTGAGAGGGGTGAAGGTTTGTTGGACCTTGTACAGACGGATGTGTGTGGACCATTCAAACATGCCACAAAGGATGCTAATCGTTATTATTTGACTTTTACTGATGATTACAGTAGATATGGATATGTCTACTTAATCAAGCATAAGTCAGAGACTTTCGAAAGGTTTAAGGAATTTAAATAGGAAGTCGAGAATCAATTGGGCAGGAACATTAAGATACTTCGATCCGATTGAGGAGGTGAGTATCTTAGTTCAGAGTTCCTCGACTATCTAAGGAAATGTGGGATTGTCTCACAATTGACAACTCCCAAGACACCACAGTTGAATGGTATGGCTGAGAGGCGTAATTGAACCTTGTTAGACATGGTTCGTTCCATGATGAGTCGAGCTTCACTACTAATCTCATTCTGGGGGTATGCCTTAGAGACTGCCGCCTATATCCTTAATCTAGTCCCTACAAAGAAAGTTGCCAAAACTCCTCACGAGATGTGGACTGGTAAAGTACCCAAACTAGACCACATCAAGATTTGGGGTTGCGAGGCTTTTGTGAGACGCGAGACTCATGATAAGCACGAACCTCGAAGCGAGAGGTGTATTTTCATCGGCTACCCACAACAATCCTTTGTTTACCTCTTCTACAGACCTAGTGACAATGTGGTCTTTGTAGCAAGAAGAGGAGTCTTTCGAGAAAGAGAGTTTATAAGCCAAGGAGACAGTGGGAGTCAAATTGATCTTGAAGAAATTCAAGAGTCAAGTGGTGAAGGAACTTCAAACACTAGCCCTCAACTTGAGGAGGAAACTCCTGTTGAGCTAATTGACGAATCTGTACCTCTGAGGCGTTTCCACGAGAGTTAGTAGTGCACCTGAGCCTTACTATGGTTTCCATATTACTGCAGAAGGTGAGACACTTATTAGTGATGGGACACTAGTAGGTCAAGATGACCCAAACAACTATGAGGAAGCCATGGCAAGCCCCAAGTCTGCTAAATGGAAAGTGGCTATGGATAGCGAGATACAGTCCATGTATGACAATCAAGTTTGGAACTTGGTTGAGAATGTACCAGGTCGTAAGACTGTAGGGTGCAAATGGATCTTCAAGAATAAGACCGACATGGATGGTAATGTACACACTTATAAGGCTCGACTGGTCACAAAGGGCTTCTCTCAAATTCCTGGAGTGGATTATGATGAGACCTTTTCTCCAGTAGCCAAGATTAAGTCTATTAGAGTTATGTTAGCCATAGTTACATTTCATGACTATGAAATTTGGCAAATGGATGTGAAAACTGCTTTCCTTAATGGAAAGTTGGCTGAAGATGTTTACATGAGTCAGCCAGAAAGTTTTTTCAGCAACGAGTACCCTAATAGAGTGTGTAAGCTTGAGAAATCCATTTATGGATTAAAGCAAGCACCTCGCAGATGGAATATTTTCTTTGATGAAAATGTCAAGGAATTTGGCTTTTCTAGGAGTGAAGATGAATCTTGTGTTTATGTCAAGGCTAGTGGGAGTATAGTTAGCTTTTTGGTATTGTATGTGGATGACATACTACTCATAGGAAACGACATCCCAACCCTGCATGAAGTAAAGTCCTGGCTTGGGAAGTGTTTCGCTATGAAGGAGCTTGGTGAAGCTGCTTATATTCTAGGGATAAGGATCTTGAGAGATCGAAGTAGAAGACTAATTGGACTTAGTCAGAGTACCTACTTGGATAAGGTGATGAAGAGATTCAGTATGCAGGACTCCAAGAAAGGAGAGTTACCTATCCAGAGTAACGCCAGATTGAGTAAGACACAAAGCCCTAGCAGTGAGGCTGAGATAGCAGAAATGAGTCGAATACCTTATGCTTCGGCTATAGGATCGGTCACTTATGCTATGACGTGTACTCGAACTGATGTAGCCTTTTCCCTGAGCATGGTTAGCATGTATCAGGGGAACCCTAGCAAGGCACACTGGACTGCAGTAAAGAATATCCTCAAGTACCTACGAAGGAATAAGGACTGGGTCCTTACCCTCGGTGGGAGTGATGACTTGGGAGTTGTAGGGTATAGTGATGCTAGCTTCCAGACTGATAGGGATAATTTCCGCTCTTAGTCGGGCTAGGTTTTTACCCTAAACGGAGGAGCAATTTCTTGGAAGAGTTCCAAGCAAGAGACAGTGGCTGATTCAACTTGTGAATCAGAGTATATTGAAGCGAGCGAAGCGGCAAAGGAGGCTATATGGCTAAAGAACTTCATCGGAGACCTTGGAGTTGTACCAGCTATTAAAGAGCTGATGGAAATTTTCTGTGATAGTGAAAGCGCTGTTGCCTTAGCCAAGGAACCAAGGGATCACGGGAGATCCAGACACATCGACAGAAAATACCATTTTATTAGACATCGAATAGAAGAAGGACTCCTCGTGACAAATAGGGTATCATCGGATGAGAACCCAGTAGATCCCCTCACGAAGGTACTGACTCGGGTTAAGCATCTCCAGCATGCTCGGAGCATAGGGCTGAAGGATGATATTAGATTTAGTAGTTAGATAACCTCAAAATTTGTAAAGTGTAATTGACATTAGATGATGAATAAAAGGTGTTTTATTTATGAGTAAAGTATTTCTATCTCTTGTCGATCGTTTACTATATTTCTTTTGCATGTTTTTGTTGGGTTATGAGCATTCTAACACTCCTAAGTGTACATGCAACCCTAAATACCTTGGATCTATGTTTTCTCTATTATACATGCAAATATGAACATCCAAGGTATTATCCTAATCTAGCATACAAAATAATGGATATAACAAGATAGAATACATACCTCTTTGATAGTGCTTGTCTTCATGAAGCTTGAGTGCCTAGTGCCCTAAGTGTGACACCTCAAATGGTTCACACAACACCATAAGCACTTGGAATAACTTAGAGAGAAATTAGAACACTTCATGAAATCGTCTAGCCCTCATACACACATTCATAGTGTTGGTCACGATTTCTTGAGCCATGGGTTTGTTTTATTTGGTGGCTATTAGGGTTACACCATGTAACTCATGACTTTACCCATACCTTATGCTCCATGGATTTTAACCTCCATGGAGTATCCATGGGTCACCCCATGGACTTAGTCCAACATAAGGAATCTTGGATCACAAGCCCACACATATAAGAATGAATGATTTACACAATCAACCCATATATTTAATTAGTCTTCTTTTGATCAGTTAATTAATTCCAAATTAATTCTTGATCAATACTAATTAAATAACCTTATTAATATATTAGAACTTATAATATATTAACAAACCGTAAGTGTTATTTCTCTCATTTTAGTCTATCCAAGTGCATGATGCCATGCAACCCAAATGGACCATGCCGGGTCGGGTCAAGTCTTACCAATTATAGTTATGGACTTAGACATTAATCCAACAGTTTTGACTTCCAGAATAATTTTGTTTGGTATAACATATTATTCAAACCTCCACAGTCGGTCATATGTCGAAAGTAGGTATGAATCAAGACTGTCATGATTGGTTGTAGAGGTCTACGGTGTTGGACAAGGCTACAACAATCATGAGTTCTCATAAGTTCTGAGCATTGGACTCAACCCACGCTCACAGGAATCACTTCATGGAATTCTATCTCGAGTGATCGTGAGACGGTAATATCATATAAGTCTTCAAACCTAGAGATATGATTTGTTACTTACAAGTTGGTTATGCATTGATTGTACGAAAATGCGTTGGTAACTCGATGTTATAAAACGTGCTTTTGTATAATTCAATGAGTGGTAGAACAAACATATGAGTTGAAGTTTATCTGTTCCTTCTTGGATTAGAAGCTGATATCTGGTCCTCTCGATGATTTTGTTTTGACGTATGTACCGGGCCCGGTCAGAACTAAGTTGATGTGCTCAATTAAGTTCTTTGTCAAACAAATCGGAAATCGGGAAACAAACTACTGGACAATAAGTAACACATTGTTCCATGTACTTGTCCGGCTGATATCAAGAACAGAGGATTATATGATCACTTATCTTAAATGGCGTACCATCATCTTCTCAGTTCCGAGAAACCTTGAAAAGAGCTACGATTGTCGATCGGTTCCTGAAGTCATACTTGCACTAATAGTTATTAGACTTATCCAAGTGGGAGACTGTTGGATAAGGTGTCTAAGTCCATAACTATTTCTGGTATGTACTTGACTCGACCCAGCATGGTCCATTTGGGTTGCATGGCACCATGCAATTGGATAGATTAAATGAGAGAAATAACATTTGGAGATTATTAATATATTATAAGTTCTAATATATTAATAATATTATTTGATTAGTTTGATCAAGAATTAATTTAGAATTTATTAAGTGATCAAAAGATAACTAATTAAATATATGGGTTGATTATGTAAATCATCCATATCTTGTATAGTGGTATAAGAGGCTCCATGGATTATCAAGTTGGGTTCCACCAATAGGATGCTCCATGGATGCTCCATGGGAGTTACAAACCCATGGGTCATGGAAATGAAGAGTCATGACACATTAGGGTTTACATGGTGTAACCCTATTCTCCACCAAAATGGGCTACACATATGAAACAAGAGGGCTAGGCCGATTTCTAGAAGTGTGTATTCTCTCAAAAGTCTTTCCAAGAGCATTTGGTGTTGTGTGAAGTATTTGAGGCATCACACTTGGGGTGCTAGGCTCATAAGGTTTCAAGGAACATAAGCAACAACAAGGTAAGTTATTCTATCTTTCATTCAAGTTAAAAAATTGTTCCCCATGTATGCTAGATAGGAATATAGCCTTGGAATTCAACTTTGCGTGATAATTAGACAAACATAGATCCAAGTTTATTAGGGTTGCATGTACACTTAGGAAGTGTTAGAACGCTCAAAACCCATCAAAAAGTTCATGCTACGGAGCCAGAACTCACACTTGGAGAGTTTTGCGTATAGCTTCTCAGTTCCCAGGGTTTCCAGGATTTGTCGGAGATGTTGGCCATGCTCTTCTTCGCTTTGGGAATAGACTAGAATGTCGTCAATGAAAAAAATAACAAAGTTGTCAAGGAATGGTCGGCATATTCGATTCCTTAAGTCCATGAATGCGGCAGGGGCATTCGTTAGACCGAAGGGCATTACGATAAATTCATAATGTTCGTAATGACTTCGAAAAGGGGTTTTAGGAATATCCTCTTCCCGGACCTTGAGTTGATGGTACCCAGATTGTAGATCTATCTTAGAGAAGTAACTAGCTCCTTGGAGCTGGTCAAATAGATCGTCAATTCGTGGGAGTGGATAGCAATTTTTGACAGTGAGCTTGTTTAGTTCCCTGTAAACAATGCACATCCTAAAATATCCGTCTTTCTTCTTGACAAAGAGGACTGGAGCTCCCCATGGCGAGAAGTTGGGTCGGATGAATCCTTTGCCCAGGAGTTCACTGAGTTGGCTAGACAATTCCTGCCTCTCAGCAGGAGCTAATCAGTAAGGTGATTTAGCGATGGGAGTAGCTTCGGGAACAAGATCAATTCAGAATTCAACTTGTCTCTCTGGGGGTACTCCACGAAGATCTTCAGGAAATATGTCTGGGAATTCACGTGCTACAGGAAGGTCTCGAATGTTAACCTCTTCCTTCGTTTTATCCACAATATGCGCTAGGAACGTCAAATCGTTCGTTCGCAGACGGTTCTGTGCCTGGCCGCACGAGATGATACGAAGGTTCATCCTAGGTTTGTCTCTGTAAATAACTAGCGTTTCATGATTTGCAAGGTGAAGGCGAACGGCCTTCTCGTGACACATAATTTTAGCATGGTGGGGGCTTAACCAGTCAATGCCAATAATCACATCAAAACTCCTAATGGAAACAGGCATTAAGACTATTTGGAAGACGTGTTGATTTAGAGTTAGGGTACATCCGATGTAGAATTCCCCAGTGGATTTGGTTTTCCCATTGGCCATTTCCACCGTAAAGGTTTTGATTGAGCTTCTGGGGTTGTTGTTTTAACAAATGTTTAAACTTATTGCTCACAAAACTTCGTTATGCTCTGGTATCAAATACGATGCATGCATAAGTGTGGTTTAGGAGGAACGTACCGGTAACAACAGCGGGATCCTGAATCGCTTCTCCCTGACCCATGGTTAGCACCCTTCCTGTTCCTCCATTTTCGGGATTGTTGTGGTTAGGGAAATTTCGACGGAAATGCCCAGTCCGTCCACATCCATAGCAGGTTTGAGTTGGTCCTGCATTGTTGCCTCCATTGTCGGTGTTGTTGTTGTTGCGGTTAATGTTGTTGTTGTTTCCCTGTTGTTGGTTCTGAGGAGGGAAAGTCATGCAGTACATTGTCGTGTGCCCCTTCCAATTGCAACTGGTGCACTGCATCTCTCTACAGTACTTTGTCGTGTGCCCCTTCCAATTGCAACTGGTGCACTGCATCTCTCTGCATTCTCCATTGTAATGGAGTCCACACTTGTTGCACTTGGGAAGGTTACGGGAATAAGGTCTAGGAGTACTTGGAGCAGCTGAGGCTGGATCATGTGGTGTGGATGGAACTTGTGCGGTTGCAGCATTAACTTCCACTGTTTGTTGTTTCTTGGATGATTCGGAGCCTTGAAGTCCTTTCCTCTTACTGTTCTTTCCCTTTTTGTTGTCACTTTCCTTCTTAACTTCAGTGTCCACTGGCTTCTCACCCTTCTTGTTGTTATGGTCATACAGATTCATGGCCAATCTCTTGGCACTGTCGAAAGTTTCAGGATTGGCAGTTATCACGTTTCCTTGGATCGGGGAGGTTAGTCCCCAAATGAATCGCTCGATCTTCTTACCTTCTGAGGTGATCATGCCAGGGCACAGCTGAGACAGTTCACTACACCTTGATATGTATGCATCTATATCCGCGTTGCGGACGGTGAGATTCCACAACTCTTGTTCCATTTTCTGAATTTCGCCACGAGGGCAGTATTTGGCCATCAGCATTTCTTTCATATCTACCCATGGCATGGAATTGGCTACGGGGAGTGTCATGGCTTCCACATGTCCGTTCCACCAAGTGATCACTTGGTAAACAAGAGTGCATGCGGCAAATTTTACCTTCATCTCCTCAGGGCATTCACATATCTCGAACACCGATTCCACCTTCTCGATCCATTGTTTCAGGGAAATTATTCCTCCCGTGCCATTGAAGGTTCGTGGTTTGGTGTTGGTGAAGTCCTTGTAGGAGCATATCTTGGTAGGTCCTTGATTCATCCCGTTGTTCGAACTTCCGGACCCTGGTCCGTTAACTCCTCCATTGTTCCCTTGGTGAATTTGTGTCATAGCCGCATTGACTGCAACCGATACCACTTCTTGAAAAGCAACAGAGTTGAACTCGGGCAGGTTTGGCTCAGGGTTTCCGCGGGTTGGTCGTCGAGGCATCTTTCTACCATGGAACAGAAAGATATTGATTATCCGTGCTTTTTGTGAGAGTGTGATCCGATGAGCTAGGTGTGTGGCACAAACTTAGGTACTTTCACAATTTGGCACACAATCATGGATTCGTAACACATAGAAGATTATAACGTCAAAGTAAAACATATAAATTTTTTTTTACTAATATTATCCGCATTTGATACATGAAAATTTTGCTCGAAAGAGCATACATAAGCGGTACTAGTTTGACAGCATAACGGCTCTATGAGTAGTGTAATCACTTAAACATAGAGTCGGGGTACATAGCATAGATCCTAAAGATATAGTACTAAAGACTGATACGGCTAACCTTAGTCGCGGCGAGATGTGCCCGGGGCTGGTGCTGACGAAGTGGATGCTCCCTGGAGACGAGCCACATGTCGTTCTGCGTCCTGGAGTTGGGACTCCCACCTTACCTACCTCATGTGGAACTCTCAAAGGACGTCTTGTGTCTCCTGCTCTGCACGCTCTACCATAGTCCACATCTGACGCACCTGGTCGGTGGTACCCTGAGCTAGGTCGCCTGTGTTCCGTAATTGTCTCACCATGACCGGAAGGGCTTGATCGGCCGGTCCTCCATCCCACATGTCAAAGAACTCGCGTGAAATGCTGAAAGGGGGTCGCTGTCCCTACTGCCTGCTCCATCTCCAAAGATCAATACCCCAGGGGGGTGTAGGACTAGTGGGGCCCACCCAGTAAGCGGGCACTCTAATCGGATAAGGGGGTTGATGACTTCGGACTCCGCGTCCGAATCACCCCCTTCGCTGTCGATGGGTTCCTCCTCGAGGCTTCCTTCATCTTCTTCATCCTCCTGTTCTTCTACTGGTTCGGCAGGTTTGCCCTCGACTTCTACCTCCGGTTCCCCGTCAGATTCTTCCTCAGGGTCTTCCTCGGGGTCTTCTTCAGGCTCTTCATCCAACCATCCGTTATTCCCATGGTCTGGGAAATAAGGATCCCCGGGGTGGTGGAAACCAGCCATGTTGTCTGCGAGAGTGTATAATTATGCTAATATCCACTACTAGAAAACTTCCCTTTAATGACACGCAAACAATGACACACAGTGATTTACGATACACATTTTTTAGGTGTCCAAAAAATAACGTCCGTTTGTAAAAAAAATGAAAGATAGAGGACACACATTTTTGCGAGCCCCTAAATTAGTGTCAAATAAAAAAAATTAAAAACACGGAGGGCACTTATTTTAAAATGGGCGTCATGTAGAGATGTCGCTTTATATTTTTTAAATGAAACGCGGTCGCGGGGGTGGGGGGTGGGGGTGGAAATGATAATTTTGAAGGGCCGCCATGTTTATCCTCTGCCTTATTTCCATCGCTCTTCTCTCTCTCTCTCTCTCTCTCTTTCTCTCTCTCTCTCTCTCAAATACCTAAAAAAAACCTAATATCGTCGCCAATCCTCTTTACGGATCTTTGGTTTTCGAAGTTTGTTCTAGATTTCACTTGGAGAAATTACCTTCGTCCTGCAGTTCTACATCCTC
This sequence comes from Lactuca saligna, assembly GCF_052625555.1. Lineage (NCBI taxonomy): Eukaryota > Viridiplantae > Streptophyta > Magnoliopsida > Asterales > Asteraceae > Lactuca > Lactuca saligna. The sequence continues at coordinate 218,700,946 of NC_136420.1, forward strand.
GTCAAAACCTCCCAAGATCAGATCCCCGAGTATGGGTGTAGTCACTCTTCTAGCACTCAGAAACGTCCCTCCTGATGTGTTCCGATCTGTCGCAGTTGTCGGTGGCAGAAACCCCGAAATAGGATTCGATGCGATTTTCTCTGCTGAGACTTTCGTTTCAGCTCTCGTCGTTGGTTTCATTGCAGCTCCCTTTCTCGTCTCCCCTGCACCTTTTATAAGGGACATGTTGTTTTATCTGACGGCGACGTTGGGGATGGATAATGGTGGGAAATTGAAGTGTTGTGGTTGTGAAGTTCAGAATGAAACAGGTTCTATCGATCTACTAACATCACACTATGTCCTCTCACTCTAATGTACTCCTGAAAATCATTTATCCATCTAAATCATCCAATTTCATTTCTCTTTCCTAACATCCATCTCCCTCTCTGGTTAATCCTACTCTTTAAGACCTCGTGACTATCACTAGTCCATTACATAGTTGAAAAGAAGCCCCCTAAAACATAGCAACTACCAGTAGTTCTAACGGGATTCATCATGAGTGTGTGTTGGATTTTTTGCATTGTGGCTCTAGTAATTATTGTATCTTCAAAATTTTCTGATTCAAAATTTTGGATATAAAATTTGATTAATTAACATCTATTTTGTAGGAATTGTCACTCGTCCTCTTGTTCTACTTCTTTATAAGATTGAAGAAGGAAAAGAATATGCAGAGTTTGCTCAGATTCCACGAAAGTGGTTCACTGATTTTGGTATTATGACTAAAAACTTATGATCCTTTTGTAATTCTCAATCTCTCTGCATAATCTTCTTATAAGTTTATATACTTTTGTAGCTTCTTTGAGGAAGGAGTTTGCTGATGAAACTAACAGAGTGACAGGTCATACCAAACATATTTCATCTGTTCCTATGTATCTCAGTATCTATTCTCCAAATGGTAATACGTAATTATAAACAAAAGATGTTTCATGAACATCAAATGTTAGAAAACATAATAAGTTATTAATAAATCTATTATGTCTAAATTTATGATCTTTTATAATAAGTTACCAAACAGATTTCATCTACATAAAGATAACAAGCCTGCTGATTTATTTGATATAACATCGGATTTATCATTGGTGTGTAAAGATTGTTCTTCATTTTACTAAAGTACACCTTTAAGTTTACTATATGGATTCTCTCTAATTCTATCCATGTCATCTTTGAGCAGATTATTGCTTCAGGCCCTTACACCACGACTGACAACTTATTCTTTGAGCCACTATCTGATCTTCTTGCATATGCACAAAGAAAGCAGCCTAAGTTGCCTATACTGGTGAGAATTTACAATTTTAAACCTGTAATTGCTAAAAATCAAAACCACTCTAAACTAACAATCATTGTATTTAACTCATTAATAGTTAGAGCCTTTCATTAATTCGGAGCACCCCAAGATCAAGAAAGGAGCTTTAAACAGGACTTAGGATGATTTATTCCGTCTTGAAATCCTTAGGAGGGTATAATCGTCTAAACTGCTCCTTTATTTTTACATGTAACACTTTTATTTCCACTTTTTCCCTTGATTTTTTATACATCAATTGTTCCTCAGCTTCAAGAGTATGTGGAATATATGGCTCTGCTGCACGTGTGATTCTTGTGCCATCTACACGCGATGCACATCATGACTACGTATTTCCTCAAGTAAATTTATCATTTTATGGTTAATGAAAGAAATATTCATAAATATTACAGTAAGTTACATGTTGGTTCCTGAGTCAAGCAAATGCAGCCCTGGTAATTTTTTACTTAACTTTTTTGTTACCTGTGATGTAAAATGACGTATATGCCCTTACAGGGGGTGTAGGTTACCAAGATGTAATAGACTGCTCATATGCCCTTTCCAATGTATGTAAAGTGTAAACCTCATTATGTTCATTTATTTCTATTTACACAATGAAAATAATACTGATAATTCACAATTCTACAGTTACTTCAATTAAGCCCAGATGAAATCTTGATAAAATCAACTGAGGTAATTGGTCAACGAATAAAGAAGGTAAACAACACAGCAAATCCATTTATAGTCAATTTCTTTACCACTTGTTTGACTTATCATATTATGTGTAGGAGCCTCTTCTTAATTCACTTACTAAGTTAATTAGTTTCCTTTCATCAAGTGTCAAGTGGTAATGTTGTAATTTGTAACTCCTTGTATTCCTTTCCTTTAAATGTTCAATTAATTATCAATTCTACTTTCGGTTTGCAGAGCAGTCTATTGCTATAGCAATAACAACAACTGATCTTGTGAGCAAGAGTGTAGCAATTGTAACTTGTAACTCTTTTTAGTCGTTTAACCAATAGTGACATGTGTATATTAATAACTAAAATATTTCTTATTAAATGTTGCAGGTAGATAGGGATACTAACACCAGTGCTACCATTATTGCTTTGGCTAGTGGTTTATCTGAATCAAATGTTCCTTGATTCGGTATGTTTAAATTACCAATTTACCCTTTTCTTGTTACATGCATTTTACAAGTGTTTATTTTTTGTTTTTGTTTTTTTTTTTTTTTGTTAAGATAATGCAAGGGCTTGCCAAATCAATAGCATGGGATGGAGAAGGCGCAACAAGTCTGATAGAGATCTGTTTATTTATTTATTTATTTATTTATGGAATATGTCTTGTCTATGTAGGATTCTTGGGTTCCAAGTACCATGGTTCAGGCATCTTGATGGCTGTTTTGTTGGTTAACTTGATGTCTTATTATAATCTTTCTTTTTTTACATGTTGGTATTCTATAGTTCCATCATGATGTCAATATTTTGTCTTCTTCTCTTGCTGATAGGTCCAAGAAATCTTGTACATAGATTGGACCTTTGTCTCTCTTTTGTGGCTTTTCTGTGATCTTCTTTTATGGTAAGAGTCCACATGATAATGTGTGGTAACAAGAGGTTTATTACATCTATGAGGCTTTTAGTTGCATAATTTCTTTTTTTTCTTGTCTATATCTTGACATCTTGGATCAGTTTGCATCATGATGAAAACTTTTTTGTCTTGTTTTCTTGTTGTTAGGTCAAGATTGGACCTTTTTTGTATTATGACTTCTTTTGCAAATCCTTAATCCGATGATCTTTTCATGGTAAAAGGTAAAAGCCTCATGCCAGTTTCACATAAAACTTTAAGAAAAGATGAGGTTTATTTAACTTGTTGGTTTCTTAGTTGTGCATATGGAATAAAAAAATACAACCATATAAGATTCACATAATAGTTTGTGATAAAGATAAAAAGGAGTTAATTTTGCATTTTTTTGTAGCATAGTCAGTCACCTTACTGTCTGATTTAATTCGGAAATATGTGGTGTGATTTGCAGAAAGAACGGCACATGGATGACCCTTGCAGCTCGGTAAGTCCATATGATTTCCTAAAAGCTTTTCATCCTTTTCTTGTTATTTTGTAGTTATGTTTTTCTTTGCAGGCAATATAGATACTGTGAGCAAGTTCATAGATTTAGAGTCCTTGAGCGGTGTTATTAAGGAAGAGTGGAGACAAGTGAGGCACACATTTAAAAAAATTAGCACAAATCTTGTTTATAGTGAGGCACACATTAGGTTATTAGAGCTATTAGTTTGTAAATTTTTGTTACAACTTTTATTGATTTGTTTTATTTTTCTATGGAACAATTATTTGTATAACATTAATTTTATGTGATGGATTATATTTTTTGTATATGAGATATTATTTTCTATTATGGGACATTAAATGCAAATTTTATTTAGAAATTAGTAAATACATAAATATTTTTTTTTAAAATTTGAAATTATGATACACAAAAATGTGTGTCATCTTAATTTATGACATGGCCTTTCTTTACATGGGCTTTCTTGATACACATTGCATGTCATTAACACGCACGTCGTAAGGTTACGACACGCGAATGCGTGTCGTCTTCCTTTATGACAGGGCCTTCCTTGATACGCATTGCGCGTTGTAAACGCGTGTCGTAATTGCGCGTCATAAATGAACGTCGTAAATGCACGCCGTCTTTCTTTATGATAGGGCCTTCCTTGACGCGCATTTGCGCGTCTTCTGAGCCTTTTACGACGCGCAATGAGCATCGTAAAAGGCTTTTTTTCTTGTAGTGATCATACCTATGCCGCTTTAGTTGTTAAATATACTGAATTGGTGTTCCTTCTTGGGGATAAAGGGGTATGTTTATAGGTTCCCTAGCTATCACGATTTCCTCAGGACATGTGATAGTGGTACCTTGGAGGAAATGTAGTTGATCAGGCTACATCCACTCCTTGATATGACTAAGAACAGTCCTGGCTTAACCGAGATACTAGAATTATCCTGTTTGGTTCTATATTATGTTCTTTTTCCTAATACAAGCAAGGGTGTTTTTATTGTTATGTTTTACTTGTTTTTTTCCGAGTTGTGTTAGTCCCTCTTTTTGGTTTATAGTTGCATATCAATGTGTGGTTAGATATGCTAGTTCACTATAAACAGAGCTCTGATACCAACCTGTCACACCCCTGAACCGGACGGCGAAAACATCCGAGGGTTCTTATGACTCAAATTAAATAACATCACAATGAATATACATGAGTCATAACATAATTCATCATCATGCATTGGAATATTACAACTGATATTGTTTACATTCAGCACATTGATTTAGACATTACAAATCCATAACATAAACTGTCTAACAGATAATTTAAGCAAAACACCATGACATTTCTTGATACATATTCTTCGGCTTACCTGTTACCTAAGAACACAAATTATTTTGGAAAACGTCAACATATGAAATGTTGGTGAGTTCATAAGTAATGTTATGGTAAAATGATTTGGTGAAGTTTGAAAAACCCAGAAAATTCGATATTTTCTGGGAAAAAAAATGTTTGTTTATAAAAAGTGTGAAGATCTGTAAATATGCTTGTTGATTTTTAAAGCATGTTTAATGGTTGAACTGTGTATACGTCACACAAGTGACAATGTTGAACTTCCCGAGAAAACCTGATGGTTTCCCCAATACGTAAATTATATGACTTGTTTATTGTTATACCGATACAACGAATGTTTTGATTACCCAGGTGACATTGGATTAATTAGGGTTTGTGAGTCGTTACAATCACGCATTTAAAGAAATGACTAGTTTATAACTACAGATTACGAACGATCCTTAAGGCATCGTCCGTACTACTCACTTAATCCAACCACCTTGATTTCTCCTGATGAACGCCATGAATCTATTTACTTGATTTCTCATAAGCCCAACAACTGAGGAAAAAGGAGGGTACGAAGCCCCCTTTATTCCCAGGAGTTATTCAAGCCTATCGGGAATGCAAAAGACACTTGGCCCAACTCGCATTTGACTTCTCGACCTCACTAGCAGTACTAATGGTCCATTAGGGCCCAATAACACATTAGAGCTATTGAAAGTCCTTTTACGTGCAATTGGGTCATAGAAGGCCCAATATCATGTAAGCATAATCCCTTTGGGCCCAAAGATCATGTTGATGGGCTAGGAAGGCCCAACAAGCATGATTTGAAACTTTCAAGCCCAAAGTTTGTATATTGACTCATTGTAATTATCGCGTGATTAACGAATTACTTTGGTTTAACGATTTTGTGTTGTTATTGATTCCAGACCGGATCAATTCGTTTTGTAACGATATGTGTTATTGAGAGTGTATTTGTTTTCCATTTTGTTGGTAGTCGTAGATCTTGTATCTTGATTTGATTTGTTTGTAAGTAAAGTTTGACTCTTTTCATTACTCTTCCTTTTATAAAAATAACACTTTTGGTCCTTTTATGTAAAAGAATTTCATTTTTAGTCCTTAAAACACTTTTCTTGAGACTTTTGTATAATTTATTTGATGAAAACAAGATTTTAACCCAAAGTTTATTTAGTTGACAGCTTCAGCCCCTCTAGAATAGTGATTCTCGGTTAAGGATCCATTTTTCACAACTTTTACGGTTTTGGCACAAAATCTAAAAAGTTTGCATTTTTAGTCCTTTTTTATAATGAAAAGCATTTTTGAACCTTATAAACATTCTATTATGCTAATTACTCCCTGTTTTACAGAAAATTTCATTTCCAGCCCTTCAACTTGTAAAATTTTCGCATTTTGAGGCTTATTGGGCCGAAAAGCCCAAAATTAGCCCATTAAGTTCAAAATTTACATTTTAAGTCCTTAGAAATTTCTAAAAATCAGGAAAATATTTATGGAGACTATTTTGGCCCCTTTTAACCTTCCAAAAACCGTAACTTGTTAATTTTTACCCCAAGTTTGCATTTTTGACAATTTAGGCCCAAAAATGGATCTCATGTTCAAGTATGTTCATCCTAACCTTATAAACTATTTTTCTTGACTTGATTAGTGTATAATAGCTTAAGTTATGTTTATTTCCATTCTCATGTCTTAGATCTCGGTTTTTACACACTTTTTTGATAACATATTCATCCCAAAACACATGATAACACACACATACATGCATCAAATCACATATAGCATACATTTACACATATATCTACACATTTTCTTGTATTCTCCCCCATAAAACTCATAAAAACCGAAAACGAAGGTGTATGAAACCCACCTTGAGTTGTGATTTTGGGGTTTTGAAGAATGTTGGGAGGAGTTTGATGTTACTTTTGGCCCTAGCAAGCCCACCTTTGTTGATTTCAAACTTAGAGGGTTTCTAAGAGAGTGATCATGATTTTGCATGGGTTAGGAAGAGATTTTTGATAAAAAAAAAGATTCTAGATCATAGATCAAAGCATGATCTTACCTTAGATGAAGAATTTGTGGGATAATTTCCTTGAAAGATCCCTAGATCTCGAAAATTTTGGAGAGGAATGGAGAGAGTTTCTTTGAGTGATTTTTGAGCGAAGTGTGTGTGTTCGTGTTGTTTCGGCCGAGAGAAAGAGAGAGGAGAAGAGAGAGGTCTTGAGGTGATGTGTGCATGGAGACATGGGATAAGTTGCATGGAAAACCATTATGTAAAAATGAGGTGGCCATGAGAAATCAACTCCTCCTTTCATTTGGGCTTGGGCCGAGATTTGGAGAGGGAAAAGGAAAGAATTGGGCCCTTAAATGCCTAAGTCCAAATCATAGATAATTTAGATAACTATTGGCCCAAAATAAATCAAGAAATGATTTTTATGGCCCATTAGGGCTAATTAGGTTAGTTATGGCCCAATGAGGTCCATTAAGGTATTTTATTTCATTCTAGGCCCAATATGGCCCAAAATGTTAAAATAAATGAAAGTAGGTCCAATTAGAGCCCATTCAAGAGTTCTAAGCCCAAGATAGTCCAATTGGAAGCTTATTGGTCCATTAGGCCCAATAAGGAAATCCTAGTCCAAAAATGGACTCAAATAAGGATTTTTTTAGGGTTTCCAATTATTTGTTGGCTATTTGCAGTGCATGTATGATGTGTTTGATTGAGATTTTGTTGTTAATGAATAAGCATCTTACATGCTTTCCCATTGTTGGTTTACATTTGTTATCTTTGTTCAATGCTTACAAGGCTTCAAATTCCTAGTTGTGAGAATAAGGGTCGATTTGTAGGGTTTAGAGGGTGGAAGCTGAAGATATTAGGGTTAGGTTATGAGATAAGGAGCTTAAATAGGGTCCAAGACCCTAAAATAGGGTTCAGGTCTGATTGGCGTACGCCCAACATACTCCAAAGAACAATCACGACCATCCTGGTCAGTACGCTCAGCGTACTTCCTTCTTCACTAATACGCCCAACGTAGTTGGCTAAGCCTGAAACCACTAAACTTCCGAAGGCCATAACTTCTTCGTTATAAATCTGTTTTCGACTATCCTTATATCCATGAAAAGGTAACGAGAAGCCCTACACTTCTAAAAACTCATATATTCCTTAAGACCTTCCGAACAAAAGTCTATTTTCCACAAAATCCCAAACTTACACTTTACTAAAATACCCCTAGGATCCAAAACACAAACCAAACATTCGAATCACTTCTAATATATCACTCGCACCCAAAATGGCCTAGATCTTACCCTTTTCAAAATCCATAATCCTTATGATAACCGGCCTTTGGGCCACAGCCTCAGACTAGCAGCCAATTCAGAATAGGGTGTTACACTCCAAAATATAAATCAGACTTCCTTGAGCTAGAAAACCACATAAATTTACGAACTTTACCTTAGTGCATGTCTAAATGAAGCTCTTAAACTTGGAATGGAGTTAATAGTTGACTTAATACATGCATGACACCAAAATCCTCATAAAGTTTGCACCTTTAAACTCAAGGGTACCAAAACTAACTCAGATTTGAGAGACCAACCCCTTAAATGACTTCATTCCGTCATCATCCCCAAAAAGAGGCCAAAAACCAACCAAAACCCAAAATGAGGAGACCAAATCATCTACAAGTCAAGGTATGATCTTGATACCTTAAAATGACTACAAGAAATGGAGTGATTAAGGAATCAAGACTTCGTTCTCCAAGCTAGAAACTTGAAGATCTTCTAATTCCTTCAAAATGCACAAAAAGAACATCAAACTTCCTTCCAAGGCTCCAAAAACATGATAATGGAGGCTACAAATCGTTTTAGGGTTTTGAGAACAATGGAGGCTGATAAGGAGGCCAGAAAAATTATTTAAGGAATTTAAATAGGGTGCAAGACCCTAAAAATTAGGGATTCCTTCCCAGTTGCCAACTCGCCGAGTTGAGGCTCCCCAACTCGTCGAGTTGGTTCATTAAACCCTAAAGATCCATCCATTTTCAAAATGACGATTTGGTCCCTCTAACTCGTCAAGTTGAACTAGAAATAGGGTATTACTCAACAATTTCTCCTCAAGATTTAGGATGTTGCAACTCTCCCCCACTTAAATTTAATTTCGTCCTCGAAATCGCTCCTTACTAACACTCATATCCAAAACAAACAACCCCAATTAAAACCGCCAACCTGAAAAAGAACAACACATAATTCCATGTAAAGACCCAACTTTATATATCCGAACTTGGGTATCAAATTGGTTTGTCTACTTGACAGACCTCCCAAATGGAACTAATTTCTACAACCATGACACCTATCCATCGAAAAATTTATTCAACTTTTGATGATAACAATTCCATAAACACACATGATATACTAAATACAGACTTCCTTAACTAACGGGCCAATACATTGTTGCTAGGAACCTAAAACCTCATCACTTTCACTTCATTCACAAGATGAGCCATCCTGGAGTGTAGACACATAGTTAAATCTTGAATCCTCCAATTGATGCCTTTGATATATAGATTGCTTAACCCCCTCCGTTCTGGATACGGACCTTGCATGGACCGACTCGCTATTCCCAACACGAGTTCCCTCCAAAATCCTGCTTGAAAATGGCTACCCAATATACCTACACACGGAGCCTTCCCTTAAACTGATGAATATCCATTTGAATCTACCCCTAGTTCCTAACTGGGGCATTACCAGAAGCATGAAGAATGATCCTCAAAACATACCAAATGCAAACATAACACAAAACCAAACCATATGATGAACCTGAAATCTTAACAACCGTTGACCCTTTGCTATGCCATTACAGACCACTACTTTGTCAAGCAATGACAATCAAACCATGAACTTCTGCAATACATCCAACCCTTACCGGCTCCGATGCACCCCCACCTGGGCATCCATGCAAAACAAACACCAAGAAATTACGGCTTATGATTGCATAAGAAATTTCCAACTTGAGAATCATAATCTAGCAACAGCTTGTGAACAACTGGAATTATAATGCATACAAACTGTCGAGACTTCTAATACTTGATTGATACTTCCTCAATCCTTATTTCTTCCCTTATTCAACCAACTGATTTACGAATCGCCGGACCCCCATCAACGCGTCCACACCGAAAGCACTACAAGTAGAAGAAATGAACCATTCAGATCACTAGGCCCACGACCTTTGACTGGAATGATAATGATAACCAACCAACATTGTCGTCATCGCATCATTGGCCCAATACTCCGGGCCTGAAAATACCCACCTCATTCCATTACCTTGAAAGGACTTAAGAAACTCCCTTACAATGCCATCTAAGTACCACAATATAGCTACCAAGAAAAACCTTACGAAAGCAAAGTCACACACGATCCGCAAATAGGATAATGGTTGCACTCTTGATCTAAATCGAAAGCTGAAACCCAAGAGAACCATGCACATAATTCCAACCAAGAGCCCTAAAGCCCTCTTTCCCAACTCACAAAGAGCACCCCCACACATACTTAAGAAACCCATTATCTCATCCAAAAAGAAAAGAAACACGTAGACAATCGTAAAGGCCACCTTACTCAAAATAGGAAATATCCTCATGATCGGTCAAACAAGACCCCATACTTGTGAGACTGAATGGATTACATCACTACACCACTAGCTTGATAAGATATCCAAGATGACCCTACAAGGCACCAAAACTTGGGTCTGCTAGGAATCAGAATTCCACTTCACCATTGAGGGTAAACATACCCAGAGACCAAGGGAACATAAACACACTACACAGAAAGGTAGGTGACGTATTCTTCGCTGTAACTGTCGCCACTTGAATCCTTCGAAGGATTCCTACTGAAAAACGAACTTAACAACCACTAGTCTAGGACACCTTAACACCTAACCCATAGAACCACAACCCACTTGGAGCTGAACATACCCGCTTTTGGAAAGGGTTCATCGATCAACATCTGCCCAATAAATCTAAAAGCAGTAAACCAAACAATGAATTGACAAAGCCCTCAATAACTGGTGCTCCACCTGACTATTGTAATTCTCCCCCACATAGAACTCGAACCACCGCCACTGGTGGTGAAACCAAAACATAACCTAAGCATTCCAACCAAGTACAACCATACTTGACCATGGATTGAATAACATACGCAGAATAGTCCTCCAGATATGGACAAAAAAACCCTACGGGAAACCTAAATTCTAGCTAAAAACCATTGAATCTCCAATAATAACCACTTACAAAGCATAGGTAACTACTGATTTACGATCCAAACATACACCCTTTGCTTGCAATCTACATGAAAATCCAACACCTAGCTTTCCTATCTCTCAAGAATACGGCCCTTGCTCGCATCGCTAAAGTACTCATGCCACATCCAACCACTTGCACACACCAGCACTAACATGATGTTGCCAACCACCGTGACTAACAGACCTCGAGTTGAGAGTCCAACCTAACTCGGGTGGTCACAAGCCGACCCACTCCTTTTAACTTGGAAAACCTGAAGGGCAAGGTCCTTGCCACTAATAAAGAAAATCTAATTTGGCAATCTACCACTTAAATTCCAGATGCAGTTCCAAACCGATCATATCAACGGCTTCTTCTCGGTGCCTCAAGGCCCAATGCACGACCTCTAGCCAAACCTCCGAGACCTCTGATCAACATACTCATCCGGATCTGAACCACTCAACCCACATCAATATCACCACAGGGGCCTGAACAAACACAAAATCCATCCTCTCCTGGGTAGCGCACAACAAAAGATCGGTAGATATAGAACCACTGCCTCGAACCAAGGCATAAAACCATGCTATCTTCTCTAACCAGTCCTTAGAATCCCCAAAATGTTCCTAGAATCGATTATGGATCTTGTGCTTCCAGTAGTATGGACCCAATACTACCTTTCACACCTATCCATACTTTCCTCAAGAATCATCTTGGCTCCTCTAAGTCGTAGTCGCAAAAGACTCCTAAAACCTACTCAATAGTGAAACAATTGCACTAAAATACTCCCTAGGCTATCCTAGGGTCCCACACTTCTCTACTATCAACTACTGAAGAACTCCTTACAATGTCCATTAGCTACTATGTGAATACAATCACACGCAACAAAGCTTAGATAATCCTCCGAGTAATAAACTCATCCTTACAATGGTTTGACTCAAACGAGATCCGTGCAATAGAGTCAAATCCATCACTTTGAGATTATCCAACCTTTTTATATGTGACTTGACATATTCACCCAATAGCTAACTCACATTACTCATGATTTCTACAAAGCACAAAGCAAGCATCATCCGTGTAGAGGAGCCGACTGACATAAAAATACAATAAAATCAAATATATCTTCATATGAAATCCTTGATCTTCAGCTCGTCGTACCATGGGTACACATTCATCCTACTCTCACTCTCCCTAGAGTGGCTAATCATTCCTCACCTTCATCCGCTAAACACAGTACCCACTCATGAAACTTCCACCAACCCTGCAGCACTGGTGTATGCTAGCCATACATAACGTTGGATCTTATACATAGTCAAATACCTAATCCTACTGTAAGACCTTCATCAAACAAGAATAGGAAATAAGGCCAAACCAAACATTCTCAGGCTATAGAATCTTAGTTATGTATAACTATGATGCATACACTAAGAAACTATAGTAATGATGTAAATTTCATATAAACAAGAATCCTAGGCTATCAGGCATCATATAATCATGCAATTCTATCATGCAATTCCCGAAGATCCCTAGCCTATCACTAGCATGATGTTCTAATATATCATAATATCAAATAACAATATCGTATTTAGGGGTCTACTTACTGGATCCGTCTAATCGTACACATCACATCCTCCTTAAGTATTTTGAAAACCTTTTAAAAATCTTTTTCCATAGTTTGAGACTGGATTCACACAAGTGTTCCTCCAACTCACTCAAACCAAGGCTCTGATAATAGCTTGTAACCTCCATAAATTTTAAACTTTTCAAAACAACCTGTTTTCTATAAAATGTCTACAAAATCCATTATTTCAAAAACATTATTTAAAAATCAGAATCTCAATCAACATAATTTTCAAAACATTCAACATTATCATAGTTTCCCCAGAAATCATAAGTCCAAAATGCGAGGATGTGTACGATCATGCCTTCACCATGCCACGATCCACTGAAGTATTTGAAACCAATAACCAAAAACTTAAGTATGAAGCATAGTGAGTTTCCCCCAAAGTAACAACACCCAAACATATAAAATATACAAATAACAACATATTATGGGCCCAATCAACCATCGGGTTGGAATAATCCAAGCCCTCAACCATCGGGTTGGAATGCCAACATACTATGGGTCCAATCAGCCATTGATTTGGAATATCACATGCCCTCAACCATTAGGTTGGAATGCCAACATACTATGAGTCCAATCAACTATCGGGTTAGAATACCCCAGGCCTGTTGGCTTTCACACAAAACAGTGAAGCCTCAACCATCAACCAAACATGTGTACATATAACAGATAATCATTTGACAGTCTAAATACAGAAAAATAGATCTACAGATCACTAAGCATAGAAACATCCTATCTACCAAGATTCCGGTCTAACAGATCATAATAGCATAGCAACATTCTTTCTACCAGTATATCAATCTAACAGATAATAACAACATAGCAACATCCTATCTACCAAGATTCTGATCTAACAGATCATAACAACATTCAATCATAAGATAAACTAGGATAACAATCCAAAGGGTCGGCATTGGGGCCTTCGACCTGTAATTATAGTGAGGAAAACTCACCTCGAATGCAAAAGTTCCCCGAAACAAATCCCTAGTTGTTGCCCTGCTGGCTTCTCTAACTCTCAATACAAACAACACACCCAATTAGCAATTAGGTTCCATATTATAATCCGGATTCCATAATCAAGGTAAAATGACCATTTTACCCTTGACCCAACATAAACCAAAACCGAGGCCGAAAACCAAAAGATCAACAAAGGCCCACTAATGGCCCAATTTTCCAAATTGGTCCCAATCCAATATGGGCCTTATCCTAAGCCTATAATTTTACTGATTACAATTTAAATTACTTCAATCACGCCTTAGGACAAACTTGATCAAATACATAAATCTAAAGTCAAAGTCAACAGACCAAGTTGAGCCAACTCGTCGAGTTATCCTTCAAGTCATTGAATTTCTGCGTCAATCTACACAGATCAGGAAAAACCATGTCAGCTCGCCGAGTTCCTCTATAAATATAAAAATGTCGAAGAAAATCGAGCCAACTCACCGAGTTTATCCAACAAACTCATCAAGTTATCCAGAAACCCACCTCTTAACACATTACGTACTTAATCCATGATGACATGTCTCCAAAACATAAATTTGACTTCCTTGAGCTGGAAAACCATGTAAAGTTACCATCTTTACATTAATGCATGTCTAAATGAAACTCTAAAGCTTGGAATGGACTTAATATTTTACTAAATACATGCATGACACCAAAATCCTCATAAAGTTTTCACCTTTAAGCTGAAGGGTACCAAAAGAAACTCAGATCTGAAAGAAAAACCCCTTAAATGACTTCACTCCATCATCATCCCCAAAAAGAGCCCAAAAACACTAAAAAAACCTAAAATAAGGAGATCTAATCATCAACAAGTCAAGGTATGAACTTGATACCTTAAAGTGAGTGCATGAAATGGAGTGATTTTGGCTCCAAGACTTCCTTCTCCAAGCTAGAAACTTCAAGATCTTCTAATTCCCTCACAATGCACAAAATGAACACTAAAATTCCTTCTAAGGATCCAAAAACTTGATAATGGAGGCTACAACTCGTTTTAGGGTTTGGACAACGATAGAGACTGATAAGGAGGCCATAAAGAGGACGTAAGGACTTTAAATAGGCTGGAAGACCCTAAAAATTAAGGTTTCCTTCCCAGATACTAACTCGTCGAGTTGAGGCTCCCCAATACGTCGAGTTGCTTAATTTAACCCTCACGATCCATCCATCTTCAACACGACGAGTTGGACCCTCCAACTTGTCGAGTTGACCTAGAAATAGGGTTTTCTCAATAATTCATCCTCAAGATGTCGGATGTTACACTCATTTTGAATAGTAGAACCTACTTTAAACCTGCTCAATCATTGGTTAAAAGGAAGGTCTAATAGATTGTGTACTCTAATAGACATACAATTTAGTTAAGGGAAATAAAAAATAAACCCAATAAATCAAGATTAGGCGAAAATGATCAGTGTTGTTTCTATTTTGAAGAAATAGGACACTAGAAGAGGAACTACTCCTTTTATCTCACCGAGCAGAGGAAATTTTTTGAAGAATATAAATCAGATCTTATAGTTAAGGGAAATACAACAAAAGCTCCTTCCTTTATATATATTTTTGAGTTATGCTCACTGCAACAAATATATATATTAAATATATATTTCCAACCAAACAACTATATTAAATACTTTCATTAGCCATTAGGTGGAATGTTGTATCCTTATCTAAAAGGTATAAAGTTATGGAGCTTAAGTAAGACACAAGCTTAACTCATCATAACATCTGTTGATTACATTTATGTGGACTATCCTAAATAATTGTTTAGGATGAAGTTTCTATAATCCCATTGATTGTCATTCTAGAATAAATATACTTAGAAAGATCTTTTCCTTAGTGGGAGAAACATTGAACTTTAAGAGATAAAGAACCATAAACTAAATGCATCATATTTTGGAACTAGCAAATCAATAATAGTTTGTTGAACATGTTCAATGGTTGATCAGAAACTAATAGAACACATGAAGATGAATTCATGTATGATAATCAAGTATGGATTTGATTAATCTTCCTCGAATAGTATTACTGTAAGAGTAAGTGAGTTTTCAAAGGTGAAAACATACTTGGATGAAAATCTTTTTAGATTTAAGCTAAAATCTCATAAGAAATATTATTATTTCTTATAAGAAATTACATAGTGTGATTAAATTTTAAATTAAGATGATTCTTGTGTTTTCTAGCAAGCTAGGGACACAAATACTTGATATTATGTGCAATTGACTAGAAGAAATATGGCAACTGATTGCGGAAGAATGGTATTCTGTGTAAGAGATATGACCAGTGGTGTCATTGATACTGTTGAAGCTTTTGATACCAAATACTTTGTATTTAAACAATAGATTTTTGTAACTATTATTAAAGGAACATGTAACGGTTTCAAATTTGAATAAATTTGGATTTAGTTATCATTTAATAGATGTTTACATTCATGTTTTGAAATGATGTATTCTATGTTAAGAATATTTTCTCATAATGTTATTTATGATGTAAATCTCTAAGTTTTCTTTAAAATTGATAGTTCTAAAGATAACACCTATATAATCAAATGATATTTGATTCAATATTATCTATGTTATTATCATCATGACTATATAAATGAAGAAACACATATACCAACTTCAAAAGGATGGCATTTTTTTAAGGTAAATGAGTCGGATTCATTTGATATACGTGAATCTTATTTATATGGGAAGAATATTAGCATGTGTATTTGTCTATTAGCAGTAACAGAACAAAAGGCTTGATAAAGAATTATACATTAAGATGTATGTAATTATTTTCAATCCCACAAATAGATTTTGTGATGGATGCTTAATTAATTTCACTGACAACTTTTATTCATTACTGTTTAAACTTTTTAATTTTCTCAAATTATTTCCTTGTGAAGATTGAAATACAACTTACTGAGACCATCATTAACCTTTTTGTTATGATAAAGAAAATTATTTTTTAAACTAAGTCTTCTTGGAACATCTTAGGAGTAATGGAATCGGTTCATAACTCATTTTGTAAAAGAATACTCACTCGTCGTTTGTACGGTTCTTGTGGCACACGATCACCTAGTCGCTTGGATTTTGTCTTATGATGTTCGAGGTAGCTTTTGAAATCTCTAATGAGACAGGATCATTTAGCCACTAGTTGAATGTCGATATTACAAGTTTTTTGAAGAGTATAAATCAGACCTTATAGTCTACTATATGATGGTTTTAAAGAACTCCTTCCTTTATATATATATATATATATATATATATATATATATATATATATATATATATATATATTTGAGCTATGCTCACTGCAAAACAATATATTGAATATATATTTCCAACTAAACAAGTAAATACTTTCATTTGCTTATAGGTGGAATGTTTTATCCTTACTTAAAAGGTATAAAGTTATGGAGCTTATGTAAGACACAAGCTTAACTCATCTTAACATCTATTAATTATATTTATGTGGACTATCCTAAACGATTGTTTAGGATGATGTTTCTATAATCCCATTGATTGTCATTCTAGAAGAAATATACTTAGAAAGCTCTTTTTCTTAGTGGGAGAAATATTGAACTTTAAGAGATAAAGAACTTGATTAATCTTCCTCTATATAGTATTATTGTAAGAGTAAGTGAGTTTTCAAAGGTGAAAAACATACTTGGATCAAAATCCTTTCAGGTTTAAGCTAGTAGAGCATGTTTAGTGGTTTATTAGGAACTAATAGAACACATGAAGATGAATTCTTGTATGATAATCAAGTATGGACTTGACTAATCTTCCTCGATATAGTATTACTGTAAGAGTAAGTGAGTTTTCAAAGGTGAAAAACATACTTGGATGAAAATCCTTTCAGATTTAAGCTAAAATCTTAAAAGAAAGAGTATTATTTCTTATAAGAAAATTACATAGTGTGATTTAATTATTAATCAAGATGATTCTTATGTTTTCTAGCAAGCTAGTGGGAGTGCAGTAACATCCTAGTCTTGTAGGTAGTCGACATACTAATTTTTTGAATAAAGATCTATATAGATAGATCGTGGAAACTTAAAAGATTGAGTAGAGTCGCATTAACTGTCAATGATTTTTAAGAACTTAAGATATAAGACTCTAAGAGAGTATATCTTGACAATACTACATGCCATGATTTTGAGAAATCCTCAGATTCCTAGTATAATAGTTAAACTAGATAATATGATTATATTTTGTATGTTCCTACAATTGGATTCATCATATATGTCATGATAATGTATAAACGCTAAATAAATTGTATGCCTAGAGCGTGACGAATAAATACCAGTATAATCCAAGAAAACATTTTTTCTGTTGCAAAAAAGGATCCCTTCCCTTCGCTTTTAAAAATGATAAACATGAACTCCGAGGAGGCTGCATGTACTAAGGATCCTTTAACACTCAACTGATTTTCCCTCCTAGGTCTCGTGGTGTTGCATATAGGTCGTGATGTGCCTTGAAATGGTATTCTCCCCCCCCCCCCATCAGTTGGGAATCCGATCCCAGGTCGTCGAATTGTTGTGTTTGGCCTGTCGATTAGACACCTTTGGAAATACTAGGAACGTTTTAAAATACTTATGTATAATTAATGAAATATTCCTAATATGAGGAGTATTTGAAAGAAAGCTACATGTGAATTGTTATACATATGTAAACTTCGAAATAGTTTGAGATAGTTCTTAATCGCAATCCGGTGTGTTCTCATTATGAATGATGAGAAGACTTCATCAATGAGTGTTCCATGCAAATTTTAATTACAGTCACACTACAGAGTTAGAATACATTGTTGTTTAGGAAACCACATATAAGGATGCTTATATGTTTAGTTTATTTATGACATAGAGTAATCCCATTAAGCAAGTATTGGTATCTTAGTCATGTTAATATAATAAATTATCAAGGGTTTTCTCTATATACGAGTTTTATATAAAAAACAGAAAATGTTAGTATTCGTAAAATTTATACAAATCAAGTTTTTTGAATCTACTTAACTATGTTCCTACATTAGCTAAAGCATGAAAGTCACGTTGGTGTTATAGGACCTTGTTGTTCTAAGTGATTAGATTTGATTGAAATTTAGTATTTGGATATTGGAACAATATAACCTAGTTATTTTACATGTCCATAGTCCATCATAGTTGTGGGAGCATCTATGAGCTAAGACTAATATGAATGGATTGGTTGATTTTCATGGAGATGAAAGTAGCAAGAGCTGCTACAAACTTCATAAGTACTTGATTGGAAAAAAAGTATTAGGCATGATCCACATCAAATTTATTTTATGGATCGTAGTCATGAGTGATGTTTGATAAGGATATTATATTTGTATTCATCAACCTCATGTAGATATTTGGGACTTGAGTGTAGGAATTGTTGTGCTTTGACATGGTTTAAAGTTAATCCATAAAAGACAATCATAAGGATTAGCGTTGGGTGTAGCATGACTACATGATAGGCATATATAGTGAATATGGAAGTTTTTCCTCTTATTCATTGAGAGTTACACATCTAAGGCCTTGCTAAAATTTGAAGACCATATGAGATTGATTATGATCCATTTCTCATGTTCAACATGATGTATGTGACAAAAGAATGACTTATACCACACCTTACAACCAATTATATCCTTGGAGCACATAGAAATTGGTTAGCTTCTCGATGGAGTCTCTACGTGTGTTGTTATGACCATTATTCTTTTTCTAGATGCCAACCAATGTCTATTTCAATCTATAATGAATCTTTTGTACATGGGGTATTGTTGGATATTGTCACACCCCCAAAACAGAATGGCGGAAACATTCGGGGGTGGATGACTTCACGTAGTATCACAACGATTCAATATTGTAAAGAAAGTAACACAACCATCATATATATAAAATGAATACGTATATTGTTGCGTTATACATGTTATCAAAAGAATATTACAATATGATGTTAAATGTTCAATAATAAGAACATCCTTAGTGTTCCTTCTCCCAAAAGCTGGTAGTTACCTGTATCACTGATTCCCTGAGAAATACAAGTGGTTTTGAAAAGTGTCAACTATTAAGTTGGTGAGTTCATGAGTGTTTCGAGTTGAAAAGTATATTCTTTTTGGTAGTAAATTGGTAAACGAGGTTTTCAGAAAATCCAATATTTTCTTGTAAGCGATTCAAAAAGTTTCCAAAGTTGGAATGTGTTGGTATCTTTTATACTTGAATGATTAAAAACAACTTTGTATGAAAAATAATGTAGAAAGCTGCAATGCACATATGAATCTCATAAATCAATCTTGTTTTATACTTTTATGTGAGTTTCATAACCATGCTATTGACACTGACAGCCTGTAACAACATTCTTCAGGTGTTGCAGTGTTATGACATTTGTCACCCCAGACCTGCCGGTCTTACTATAGCTAGTAGTTTAGGTGCGAGATTGTCAATCCCGTATAGATCTATACACAAGTATCACGCTCTCCCTCCAAGAGATTATGGTATATAATACAGGACTTGAAATGCATACAAAAATGTACGTTGAAGTTTGAATATCTCACATTGCCTAGTATAAGTAGATTTACAATGAAATGACCTTACTTCTTTTGAAAGTGTTTCGTTTTTCAAGATGTATATGTAAAATGTAGGACTGCCTTGCTAACTATACCCATTATAGTTTTTCAGATAGTATGTTCCATTTAGTAGAAATAACTTAGTGACATAATAACTCTTGTATACATAATTTGTTTGTATCGATATTCGAAGATAGAAATTTCATTTATGTTTATAAAACGATACTTTAACGTGTAATGTACTTGTATTTCCCCCCTAAAACATGAACAAGAATTTAAAAGTAGGGGTATGAACTCACTCGTTAAGTTTGAAGAGAGAGGCTAGAGTTAAGTAGCACTTCGATCGCGGATAGTTGCGTCGTCGGGTTCTTCGGGGATCTCTGCAGCATAAATCTTTCGTCGGGGGCTCGAGTGCGGAAACCGAGGTGAGGAAAGCGTCTCTGGAGCTTAGAAGTATGAGAGAATGACTGAGGACTTGTGAATGGTGTGCAAAAAACTCGAGCTTATGCCTTCTATTTATAGGGCTGGAAACCCTCGTACGCGGCGCGTACCTCCGAAGTACGCGGGGTGTAGACAGTACACGGGGCGTACCTCGGTTACGCGGGGTGTAACAATGCGTCATGGCTTCCGACTCCTGGCTAGCTAAGCATAGAGTGGGCGGGCCGATGGGACTCGACTCTGGGTCTAGTACGCGGGGCGTAATCTGGCCTGTCGTCTTCTAAATTCCGTAACTTTCACGTACGAGCTCCATTTTTCGTGTTCTTTATATCCACGCGTAGGTGAGATTATGCTCTACAACTTTCCTTTAGACTCCGTCGGCTAGTTTTGAATTTACTTTTAATGACATAAGTTTAAATAGGCCGGGCCTCCTAAAGTTCGTTAAAGATTTATAGGTTCTTTATTCGGCGTCGGTTTCCGTTTGTCTTTTTATCAATTTGCCCCTATTGCAGAGATCTTCAACTCTCATTTAGATTGCGTTAGCTAATTTACACTCGATCTTCAATTCGAGTTTTTAGCCCTCTACTACTGTTACGAAACTTTGAAAATTCGTAACTTCTTCATACGAGGTTCAATTTGGGCGATCTTTTTATGCACGCTTACCTTTCGACGAGATCTACGATTTTTGTTTAGATGCTTAAGGCTAGGATGCATATTATTGAGATTTTTCTCTTTACGTCAAATAATGTTTTAACGGCGTGTCGTAAATATACGAGTGGTTGTAATTTCTTCAATATAACCCGGTTTTTAGCGTTCTTTATGTTTTCGGAAACCTTGACACGTTATCTAATATTTGATACATCCCAACTTAGATATTTGAATACTTTATTTTCAAGGTTAATTTAGTTGTATTTGTCTTTTGAGCGTTACAATGCTTTTGGAAAATATAGGGTTGTCACAGATATATATATATATATATATATATATATATATATATATATATATATATATATATATATATATATATATATATATATATATATATATATATATATACAGAGAGAGAGAGAGAGAGATGCTCAATAATCATTTTAGAATGATCTTGCCAATTACATATGATCCTATAGGGTCACATCATTAGCAAGTTGTCACTTATTGGATATTTGTCATAAATATGGTTATTAATAGATAATCAACTCTTGTATTTAATTAGGAAAACACAGTCTTATGAATATAATATGTCTAAGGGTTACAACTAGTTATTATATGATATAATATGTCATGTGCAAGTTTTTGGGCATATTGGATATCTCGAGCCATTAACATGTACATATATATTATATTCAGAATGAGTGTAAGACTCTCCTTGGCCCCACCGTGATTAACTTCAACCACCGCCATCTTTAAAGAGATGGTATGTTTCTTGTATCACTTTATTCTTATAAAGACAATGCTTATAAGTCTCATACCTTTGAATTTAAAGAAAAGCATGGGTCTGGGATCTCAAAATGCAAGTATAAAAAGGAGAATAAGGCTTTATTTGAAGCTAGTTGATTAATCTCATTTTGTATTGTTCTTGTTAAATTCGAGAGCTCCCTAGCTCATTCTCTCCTACCTCTCATTTGAAGCTTAGTGGAGATTTGATGCTTATAAGTTCTTCTCATTGAGTGCTTAATTTTCCTAGGCACTGAAATGCTTAAAAATTACTTTATATAAGGGAGAACTAGCATTCTTGGTGGCTTACTCTTGTTGGTGTATACATTATAAAGAATCTCTATCCTTGAGTTTTCTCCATTGTCATCAACTACCCAAGACTAAGTTGAACCAAAATCTTCAAAAGTTGTAGTTCTAAACATCCTACGGTTGTCATAATCTTTCTAGTTAATGTGTTTGAAATCTCTTGGTGTTTTTCTTAAAAATATAATAAAAATAAGCTAGTTATTTTTAGTCTTCTGTTTCCGTTCTTAAAATAGTTTTATACAAAGGTTCATTTTTAATTTCTCAAATCTATCATATATATAATACGTAAAATCTACCAAATGGAATGTTGTGAGTGTGGAAGTGAAGCACTTATAAGGACTTTGAGGAACTATACTAACACTGGAAGACAATTTATGTTTATCCCAAAATGGTATCCTTCTTTTACTTTCCTCTAAATTTCTATTGTAAGCGATATGAATTTTAATTTTTCAACTGTTAACCTTAATCCATTATTTTTATTTTATTTTACAGGGACTATGATGTGGGTTTATTTGTTGGGTTAATGATGAAAAGGTTCATTACAATACACTGATAAATTATCGGTTCGTTAGGTGGGAAATACATCTTGAAACATTGAATAGGAAGTTAAAGATATGCTTAGTTGGTAGTTGGGTTATGTTTGTGGTCGTAATTATTTACATGTTGTAATCTTTAATAGTACCAGGTTATGATTTTTAAAAATATTGCTAATGTTATTTGTAATATCCTAAAAATCAAGGTAAAATTTTCAATTTAAAAACCAATCCAAAAAACATAAATGTTTACAAAACATAGATCCCTAATGTCAAAATCATAAATCAGAGTTTCCCAAAATCAAATCTCATATAATCCAAAGGATGTGCACGATCAAGCCTTCACCCTGCCCCTATCCTCTAAAGTACGTGAAACTATAACAATCAAATTGTAAGCCAAAGCTTAGTGAGTTCCCCCAAAGTACCACAAACAACCATACAGATAACAACATGCCTATATGAGCCTTCAGCCTGATTGGACCGCCTCATAGGGCCTATAGCCTATCTAGACCTCTCTTTGGGCCTTCGACCTGACTGGACTGCCTCTCGAGCCTTCAATCTATCTAGTGTGCCCCAGGTATCGTGGCCTTCAGCATAAAGAAGCACCGCTTCAACCCAACAAATTATAACATGTCGACATATACAATAACAATCAATAACCACCAAGTATAGGTACTCATACAAATCTACTAGTCTAATACAAACTCGGTGAGCACAGGTAATCATACAGATCTACCAGTCTAACACATAATTAGCATAACATCAATCCAATATACCAAGAAACATAATCTAGTATGTCAACATTGGTGCCTTCGACCCACAAGTACAGTGAGGAAAACTCACCTTAATGTCAAAAATATATTAGAACTGGATGATGCTCCTACTATCGGCTCTACGGGTCACCTATATAACACATAGGGACCAAGCCTCAATCTAGTACTCAAAATGTCCCAAATGACGTAAAGTCAAACTTAGTCAAAGTCAATGGTCAACGGTTAAAGTCAAAAGCCACACCAGCTGATCGTCACGTCGTGGGCACCCTTGGGCACTGTGGCCGCTAAATGACAAAACAGATGAGTCCTAGCCTAGTCGCCACGTTGTGGCATCCTAGGCCACACCGTGGGCACAAGGCTCCTAACAGCTTAATAGATTAAGTCAATTTCTTTGATCCTAAGGGCTTCAAAGCTCAAATATGGTCCGTTATAAGGTCCAAGTGGATAAAGTTTCCAACTTTATCCCTTTAGACCCTCCAAGAAATAGGTATCTCACTTCTAAGATTAAATTGGGAAAAACATAACTTGGCTTAACTCATTAAGCGCTTTCTCTTAATGACTACTAGATCCCTATTTCCAGACATGTTTCAAGCATCATATAACAATATGAAACCCATTACTTTCTAGACATGCATGTCTTAGACTCTTATTAGGTCAAAATGAGGGTTTTGACCAAAACTTCCATGCATGATACTAAAACTCAATATAAATCCATATCCAAAGTATCAAAGGCCCTAAATGGCCTGGAGATTCATAAAGTTGCAAACTTTATGAAATCTCACTATCCAATAATCAAGTACATGAAGATTTAGGGATAAAACTCAATATCTAACCACTTATCATGATAAAAATCGAGTCTTGGACACTTACAAAAGTCAAGAAGATTGCTACAAAAAAGGATTATGGCTTGCTTGCAGATTCTAAGCTCACTTCTTCTTCTTTCTTCCTTTAATGGATTCAAAGAGCACCAAAACAAGGTTTAAACAAAGGATGAGGGGATTAGGGTTTTCAAAATTTCAAAGAGGCTGATAGAGGTTGAGGGTGAGCGAACCCTATCCTCCTCATTCCTTTAAATAGGGAGTAAAACTCATAAATAAGGTTTTATCATTTGTCAGCTTCCACACCGTGACCACATACTACCACACCGTGGTGTCCAAAATGAGCTCACAGTTTTTCTTGAAGCCCCACGTCGTGGTGCCTCACCCACGCCATAGTAACCTTAAAAGGCTGGAAAAAAAAATTAGTAATTCGAATTACCTCGGGATCCAAGTGTTACATTATTCGCTGGTTAAGATCACTAATGTTAGAGATTATGATTACTAGTATGCATGCATATGTTATTTTTGATATTATATGGAGTTAATTGCTTTATATTATAAACATAAATTAAATAAAGATTACTTTTCTAATAGAGAAAATTATAAATATAACCGAATACACTAACTACTTTTTGGAAAAAAAAAATAAAAAAATAAAAAAATAAAAAATAAAAAAAAAACCCAAAATTGTGAATATAGCAATCAAAATCGCAGATGCGAATAAGCCACCTATGCCATCTGCGAACGTATAAGTGGCTAAAGCACATACGTGCTTTAACTACTTGTACATTCATAGGTTTTTTTTCTTTGTATATATATTTCATATTCCACCTTAAAATCACAGATGGACTATGTCCATCTGCGATTTCCTCTGAGTATCATCTGCGATTTTCTGTCCTTCTTTTTTTTTAAAAAAAAAATTGACTAGGAAATTGATAGGGACATACGTATTCAGGCTTGTTACAAAAACTTTCCATCTCCCACCAGTTACAACGCGAACCAAATATTCATATATTTTTTAGAGAGGTTTTCAACAAATTTTCCAAAGAAATAACAAAAAATGATAATTTCATGAAAAAAATTATATATAATAAAGTTGTTTCATAATCAAACCATATTAATTTCATAGTTAAACTCTATCAATTTCGTAGTAAAAAACAAAACAAAAAAAAACAAAAAACAAAAAACAAAAAAACAAAACAAAACAAAAAAAACAAAAAATCGTAGATGATACTCAAAGAAAATCACAGATGAACATAATCCATCTGCGAGTTTAGGGTGAAATATGACATATATATACAGCCAAATTAAAAAAAAAAAAAAAAAAAAAAAAAAAAAAAAAAAAAAAAACCTACGAACGTACAAGTGGTTAAAACAAGTTTGTTCTTTAGCTATTTGTATGTTCACAGATAGCATAGTGAAATTGCAGATGACTTATTCTCATCTGTGATTTTAGCGGTTATATTTGTAATTTTGATTTTTGGCTATTTTCTACAAAATAATTAATGTATTTGGATAAATTTACAACTTTCTAAATCTAATATCATTACTCTACTAAACAACTATAAAAACTCATTGTAAGTTTACATGCCAAAAGAATGGTGTTGTATACATCAATAAACAAAATGTCCGTTAAAATGTACTATTACATGCGAGAGTATCCTACCACCTTCTATAGGTTGATATTTCCGGGCTTAAAACATTAAAACATAAATAGTGAAAAACTATTAGCTGAATGGGGAAGATCTTCATCAATCCGTTAGATGTTTGAAAAAATAAAAAATAAAAAATAAATAAATAAAATAAAATAAAATCTAAGAGGTGTTTGGCTTTGCTTTTAAAAGCTTAAAAGTTTTTTTTTCAAAAAGACTTACGAGCTTACAAAATATGAAATATGACTTTATAACCTTCAAATGTGGAGTGTGACACCTCAATGGATATTCCTTGTTACATCAAATGGATTTCGTAGGAAAGAATTATGAATGTTCTTAGTTTTGTGTTTTTTATATTTTCACTGAAGAACCAACTTTTAACCTAAAAAAATATGTATTCCTGTCAATCAAATTTGAAATTTTATATATGCATGTATAGCTATTAATTAATATATGATAATGAAAAAAGTCATCCAAACAGATTTTATATAAAAGACTTATGAAATTTTAAAATT
Organism: Lactuca saligna; assembly: GCF_052625555.1. Taxonomy (NCBI): domain Eukaryota; kingdom Viridiplantae; phylum Streptophyta; class Magnoliopsida; order Asterales; family Asteraceae; genus Lactuca; species Lactuca saligna. The sequence goes on from NC_136420.1 coordinate 218,727,551, forward strand.
AGATAAAAATTTGATTTTCGTCAACCACAAATGTGAAATTCTACGTGGATTTTCGGAGTCAACCCCACAAAACACCATAGTTGTGGAAAAAAAAAATTTAAGATGGCTGAAATTTCAGCAAATGGTCATTAAGAAAAATTATGACTATTTTAATTAGTAAAAACTTTTATGAAATAACTAGTATATTCATTTTCTCTAAAATAAAAGCTTCGTTTTCGTTATTTTTATTTTAAGTTGACCAGAATTTGAAAATGTTACAAGGTAATGATTATAAACTTCACCTTACTACGACTTAAAAATAATGATTTTACCAAAGATATTTTGCACAACTTGTAGAAAGATTAGAATTGTAAGGTTTGGAGGACGGATGTAAACCCAACTGATAGTGCAACTACTTGAAGAGATAATATTAACAATTTTATTTTGACCTTTTCCCTTATTTGACCAAAACTTCAATATTCTTTTCGCGGATAATTGAAAATGCGGAAGCAAATTGGTGTATTGTATACTCATAAAAAAATAAAAACACATGATTGCAATTTGCCTGAAACCATTTGAAGATTTTAAAACCGAATTCTATTTATTTTTTATTTTATTTCATCAACCTATTCTTAGTTTTGACTTGTTAGACACAGACTTCTTTTTCTTTAAGGTAAATATAAAAGATAACTAAAATATTTTTTGGAACATATATTACAAAATCCTAATTCTATTTTGTTATATTATAAAACATTCATTATATTATAAAATTATATTTATTTTTATAAAATCACCTTGACTTTACAAAAAAAATTCTACAGGTCCATAATTTGGCATGATACGGTGCTGATGCGATTTTTTTTTTCATTAAAGTCACTATGTTAACATTTTTTTAATTTGATGACGATAATAATTTTGTGTGCTTTTTAATTTTAAAACAAATATTTTATGTTAGAAAAAAGTTAAAAGTTTTTTTTTTTTGTTCTTTTTGTAATTTTTCGCTGTTATTGACATTAAAGTACGATAAAGTTTTTCATTGGTTTTCAAAGGCCCTTAAAATAAATTTTGTATCTCTAACCTCATTAAAATGGAAAATTGCATGTTATGATTCGATGTTGATGCGATTTTTCAATTTGATGACGATAATAATTTTTTGTGCTTTTTATTTCTTAAAACAAATATTTTATGTTAGAAAATACTTAAAAGTTTTTTTTGTTCTTTTTGTAATTTTCCACTATTATTCACATAAAAATACGATAAAGTTTTTCATTGGTTTTAAAAGCCCTTAAAATAAATTTTGTACCTCTAACCTCATTAAAATGGATAATTACGTGTCATTTACACCCTTTTGAAAAAAACGAAACAGTCACCCGATAATTAACTGTCACACGGACTTTGACCTTCGATTTATTCTGTTAAATGACATATAAGCAATAACACGTGGAGTTTGGTTAAAAACAATTGTTCGAGAAAACTTTCATTTACATTTGCATTTCTACATAGTCGTTTTCAAAAATCGTTTGAAGAGCAGATGTATCTAGGGTTTTCTCACTCAGCTCAAGTAAGTTTCCTCTCATCTTGTGTTCTTTTGAAGTTTGATTTTTTTTTATAGAGGTGAAGTGCATAGATAACAAAAACTCTGGTGCAATTTACTTGAAAGTGCATTTACACTTTAATGGTGTATTTACAAGATACTCACATGGATATACTGGAGGTGAGACGTTCATGTTTATAGACCATGATTTTGCTAGAATGAATCATGAGGGGTGTTCCACTTTTCTAGAAAGGTTTAACGGAGAACCTTTTGAGAAACTTTACTACTTAGTACGTAATGAAATTTTGGAAAACGGACTTAGGGTAATAGCAAACGATTTCGACTATGCTATTTTGAAGGATACAACTTATCAAGCCCCAAAAAAGCAAGTATACCTATATTTAGTTCATATTGGTGACGGATTTGAGGACTGGTTAGACAAATCCAGGGGGATGATGAAGAACCTTCACAAGGAACCCTTGATCCTAAACCAGCCCATATGTTTTATGTTGCTTTGGAAGATGAAATCAATAAGGAGAGTGAACATATGGATACTAGTGAGGAGTTAGAGAATGAAGTTGTTAAGTAACATCATATCCCTCATGTACACTGGAAGAAGCAAGTACCAATTCTAGGCATAAGAATTGAGAACCCTAAACAGCTTAAGAGCATGCTATGTAATTATGTTGTTAAGAATGTATATCTATTATGGTTCGAAAAGAATGACGATAAAAAGCTTCGAGTATTGTATTGTAAAAGTGCTTATACTTTCAGGCTATGGGCAAGTTGCATGAGTATAAAACTTAGTTTTCAAATCAAATCACTAAAATATGACCATCAGTGTGCTAGGAAATACCAAAAATCACCATCACCTATTTCATGCAAAACCTAAAACAACTTAAAATACAACACCATAACTAGAAGAAAGACCAAACCAATCAACAAAATCTTTTTCACCATTTTCTTAAGAGTTTCAATTTCAATAAACAATTCTGGGATCCGAGCATCAATCGATTCCCTCTTAGCTATTCTAAGATATTTGTGCTTCTCCACCTTCTTCTGCAGCACAGTCACTTGAGCATTCCTAGTCAATAAGTCATCAACTCTTAGTTTCGTATTCCACATGGTATCCTTATAGTGCTTTGTTAGAGGTGGGTCTATCCACTTAGAGAAGTTGCAGTTGTCTTTTGATACCTAAAACATAAACACATATTAGGGTTTTTTTAGGTAAATGAGGTTGCAAACTAAATGTAATGATCAATCTATCACTTTTATGAATATATAAACACAAAATTGAACATCATAACCTTGTTACCCTTAACAAAATAAACAAGAAACCCCATAATAAGGGTTTCTGTTAAAAAAACCGGGTTTTCTCAAATGGGGTTTTTTTGTACAAAAATAATAACTTTTTGGGTCAAATGTTTTCACAAATAAACAACAAACAAAGAGTAGCTTACCATCGCTTTCGCATAGTTGTAGAATCAGTGAGTTGGGTTATTTGGCTTCCAAGCTTCTATTGGCTTCGACACCACTTTATTGTGACTTAAGCAATGAGGATTCTCATGAAAACGATAAATAGCAACGGTGTTATGTGATTCAGACGAGGAAGACATTGTTGAAGGCTTCATGTTTGTTAGAGGGAAAGAAACCTGTGAGGGTTGATGTATTCAACCAATAGCAAGATTATGTACCAAGATGACTAGACACACAACTGGAGTCAAGCAAACACGTCATTGACGACTTTTGATGACAGACCTTAAAACCGGTTATAAGTCGACAAATTCCTTCTTTTAGCAAGCAATTTTCCACTTTAATGGGGTCAGAGATACGAAATTTATTTTAGTGAAATTTTGAAACCACAAAAAAAACTTTATTGTGATTTCATGTCAATAACCCCTTTTTTGTTAAATGTCAATCCATATATTGTGTTTATTATTCATTGACTTCTTCATTTTCATATTTGACTATTTTTTTCAAATGTTTCAAAATGAGTTTTACATTCTACAACACCTGAATTTTTAACAATACACCAAAAAAAGTTTCAACTTTTAAAGAGAACATAGTGTACCCTTATGCTAAACAGTAACATACAAATAGTTATTATCAAGGATAAAATACAATAATTTACAATAGAGATCTGAGTAGGGTGTTACCTTTTTTCATTATGACTATGCACCATATACGAATCTACTAAAATCTAAAAGAGATCACAACAACTAAAAAGTAAGGTACATATAGCATAGTGAATAATCTACAGATCACACACCTACAATCTCAAAAACATAGTAATTATAAATTTCCACTAATTGCACCAATACATTCTTGGATGTAATTGGTTTACACAACATGTATTATGTCCCAACTCGCCAAATCCGCTTATTCAACTACACTGCTATAGCCATAGGGTGTTGCTACCGAAAATACTCTATACCCTATAGTTAATATACTCAACTATCACTAGGCACTCAAATTACAACACACATGGATGCAAGAAGTGAATCTCTATACTAATAAAAAAGTAGTTTTTTTTGCCATGTATCATCATATTAGACTTCTTAATTAATGTGTTACCACTTGTCAATCTATTAGTTCTCAATTTTAAATTTATTAGACATCATCATTAATGTGATGGTATTTATCAATGTATTTATTCTCTATTTTAAATTTTAAAATTTAAATTTATATTATTGTTTTCATTAATTCATAAATAAAAAACATCTAATATATATTAAAAATTAATTTTACATATTTATTTGAATCACCGATTATAATTTCATATAACTAATAAAAACGTCTCTTAATTAATAATTTATTTAAAATAATTGATTAATAATTTTGAATTTTTTACTATAAAAATTTAATTAATTTTATAACCGTGGTTCCGACGGGTTATAAACTAGTATTATATATATCACACATATGCCACATGGATACCCACAACTACATGCATTTGGCATTGCTATTTATAAATCACAAAATAAATATCCATTTCCACCTATCTCCCTATCCTAATAAAAGAATAGGTTTAATACCCTATTGACAAGTGGTATTATATTAGAAATTCTCATTAAAGTTATATGTCCTTTATCATGCCACTTGTCAACATATTAATTATCCATTTTAAAATTTAAAATTTAAATTTCCCACTATAATTACATTAAATTTTAAATTTCAAATTTCAAATTTTTTCAATTTAATTATATTGAATTAATAACATTAGATTAAAAAATAAAATAAAATTAGTACAGATTATAATATGATATAACTTCACGTATTTATTTAAATTAACTATTATAGCTTTATATAACTAAAAAAATATATGTTAATTAATAATTTTATTTAAATAATTCATTAATAATTTTGATTTTTAATATAAAAATTTAATTAATTTTATAACCGTAGTTTTTCATTAATTATAAACTAGTATTAAATATAATACTCATAATCACCGAATAAATATCTATTGTCACTTGCATTGGATGTTACACCAAACAGGTATTGTCTCATTACACCATATGAGACTTACTAATATATGTTTCAACGATATAAATAAGCCCTTTAGATATACATCATCCAAAGTTAATACATTTTATAATATACCTATATATTTATCAAAAGGTTTTACATACATCCTTCAACAACATATAGCTTCATCATCCCTCATATTCTTAACTCATAACCTATTTACCCGTATCATTCATTACAATCTCCAAACTTTCAATATGATATTTACGTCTATTTAACATTGGCTAGATTTAGACTCCTCGGTATATTAAGCTATAATTCGTCAAAGACAACCATTTATTAATCTAATATCAATTAAATAACTTCAATAACGTACGATTTATATCCAGTCCAATATTAATCTTAGTTAACACCAATGATATTCATACACTGAAGAATCTTGCCTTAATACACCCATTATAAGGCTCACCATTATAACAACGTTAGTCACAGGATGACTCTTTATTTGGCAAAAATATTTTCACCAATTAATGTCACCAGATGGATTTTATGTACTATATTGTAAAACATATTACACCCGAGAGATGTTCAATCCCCTTTACACCTATTTCATAAATAATACCACAAAAACCATATGGTATAATACACCTCTTTAGATATACCCCATCCACATTTAGATGCATTAAATTACTACGTATTGAAATTTCATTAGTTATGTGAATTACTAACACCAACTTAATTACAAAGTATTCTCATCAAATATATATCACCTTACAACATCCACAAGTCTAACCATTTTCACCATGGTTATGTACACCATTGAACAAGCCTTATTTTACCTTATAATACTTGTCCTTTTACCACTATATATATATATATATATATATATATATATATATATATATATATATATATATATATATATATATATATATATATATATATATATATATATATATATATATATATACCCCAAATAAGTGATGTCTTACAATATACGATACGAATCACCCTTGGAATAAAAAACTCAAAATTACTTTCCCTTAAACTTTCACCATCCTAGTTCTAAGAAATTATCATATGAAGAGTTTATATTCAAAATACACCTACCAAAGTGTATTCTACACACAATCTTAATACCAAAAGGATTTGTAATCATTCACCATGTGATTTTATTTATAAATACAATGTTACACTAACACCATAATAAAAACAAAAATCACCACATAACTTGATATCAATCATATAAAAAAGGAATATGATTACTCACCTCGTAAGATGTGATTACCAACCCTTTCACTTAAATTCTCATTGATATCTATCATTAGTGCAAATTGATATCTATCATTAGTGCAACTCCTGCTCAATCTCAAAAGCTATGACTTAACCAAATACACACACATCATACATACAACTTAACATAAAGAAACATTATGTTCAGAGACCCTACACTTCATTTAAGGTATACCTTTGTGTCTCATAGTTGACGTACACAAAATCCCTATAGATTTAATTTTGTTTCCATTTAATCATTTAGCTCCGCAATAATTCATTTATTCAATCGTTATAACAACTTACAACATGTAACATCCAGATTCTCAGATATCTTATTTTAATTATTTATTTTGAGTTTCGTGGAGGGACTTGGCGAGTTGACGCTCACACTCGCCGAGTAGGATCGCGAATTCTTGTCTGGATTAATGATTGGACTCGACGAGTCGATGTGTGGACTTGGCGAGTCCGTGCTGTAAAGTGAAACCCTAAATCTCAGGGCCTGAGGCCTATTTAAAGGCCCCTATATCCGTCATTTGCGGCCGCTACTCCCATGAGAAAACCCTAGAGAGCAAAGAGAGCTTAGAGTGCATTTTGGAGGCTAATTCTTCATCCTTTGGTGTAACCTTGCAAGAAGGAGTGAGAAAATCCAAGCTAGATCGATTGTGGAGCTTGGATGTGTGTTGTTCACACTGAGATTCACGTTTTGAGGTACAAGTTCCTTCCCATTTCGTGTACTTGATAGATTCCTTGAATCTAGGGTTTCCTTTTCACCATTTTGAGTTAGATTGTGAAGCATATGATGTCCTTTTGGGTGTAGATGATAGATCTGGACCTTGAGAGGTTCAAAAGGTCCCAAGCTTCCATCTTTATGAGGTTTCATGTGAGCCTTGAGAGTAGAACCCCATTTTAAAGGTTATTTCTCCATATTTGGTCTTATAAGCATTGCATGAACGTAAAGTTTGAACCTTTATGTGACTTTCAAGTGTTAGAAGGTTAGATCTACTAGTTGGAAAAGCAGATCTGACCTCAGAAGGTCGTTTGAGTGTTTTCATGGGAGGAACTTGCCGAGTCCATAAGGGGACTCGCCGAATCAAGACGGGTTGCCCCACAATTCGCGAACTGTGACAACCCGTTGAGTGTAGGGTTGACTCAGCAAGTCGAGTGATGAACGGGGGCGAAGAGGACATGCATGGACTCACCAAGTCACACGAGTGCACTCGACGAGTCTAGTGAAAGTTTGACTGTTGACTTTTAGGGTTTGGTCAACAATTGGACTTGTGGACCATTTGAAGGGTAAAATGGTATTTAAGCCTTCTTAGAGGACAAGGAAGAGACTAGTCTAGCCTGGAGAGCCGTTACTGATTTGAGATAATTGTTTATGTGTTTAAATGGAGGCTAGATCAGTGTATATGTGTGCGAGATTATCCAAGATATCCAAGGTGAGTCTTCTCACTATACATTACCTAGAATAGTATTTATATGTAGACCGGAGGGTCTTGTGTGCTATGTGTATGTTTGAGATTATGTGTTTTGATATATGTATGCTATGAATTGTGTGGACCGGACCGGACGGTCCAACGATATAGACCGGACCAAAGGGTCTAACGAGCTACGGGACTGGAGGGTCCCGCTGAGACACATTGACCAGAGGGTCGTACTGTGGCCTTGAGTGGTGTATGTGTTGTATGTGGTATTTTGGGGAACTCACTAAGCATTTATGCTGACAGTTGTTGTGTTATGTGTTTCAGGTTCTAGTGATGATCGCAGGAAGGCACCGACATGATCCGTACACACTCGTGGAGTTTATGTTTTGAGATTCTGGGATATGTTTTGTAATGATAACATTTGATACATTATGATTTGACATTATTTTATGAGTAAATGTATGTTTTAAAAATGAAAAATTGTTTTAAAAATTTACGTTGTTACACAACAACTTTTAATCACTTAATAACACCATTATAACAACCTTGATTTCAATGAAATAAGCATTCTCCAGGACTTTTTCAACTGTTTATGTTGTTAATTGCCCACAAATTTCACCCTTGGACTCATCCTCTTTCCTTTCCTTTTAGTTTATCAAGAGTTTAATTTCCCTAAATGATAAAATTAGAATGATTAAGTCATATATGTATGGCGGTGATATGCACTACATACACATTTCCAATTCACACTCAATATGGTAATGTACTTATCTACGTGTCCTGTGAAACAATCCTATGTGCCGATTTATAGAAAGTATGTTACCATTTTCAACACGTAATTTATTTTTTGGTAATTTACAAACACCATTCTTGTTGGCGATACATCGTGTAACATGCCACCTATCCAATTGACAATTATATCCCTCGTAATAATATTAATAATACATGTTAGGTAAAACAAGGGATGCACATTCTTTTTAAGAGTAGTTCGTTGTTGTTAATCAAACAAACTTACTTCCAATGTTACATTTAAAAAAATTTCATGAATTTTTATTGTCGTTTTGGATAGGTGTACTTTATATCAGAATTAGGGTCTTATATATATATATATATATATATATATATATATATATATATATATATATATATATATATATATATATAGAGAGAGAGAGAGAGAGAGAGAGAGAGAGTTCATTGGTTGCCCTAATTTCCAGGTAAGTAACCTTTTCTTAAAATTACATCTGACATCCCCTCAATAAGATTATATTTTGATTATTAGCAGATCAGGAAAGAGATTTCAAGTATTTTGTTTGGATCGACACCCCATTACTAATCAACTGGTATAAAGACATCTTGATGGATTTTCACATTAATGCCTTCTAAGGCAACAATGATTTTGTAGACCCCATGGAGTGTACTTAGAGGGGTTGTATTGTATTTTTAGAGTTTTGGAGTTTCCTTGGATATCCTATGTCCATGACCAAGCATGCATAGTTTACACACAACATGATCTAATTAAATTTATCAGCACTTAGTTTGGTAAGGACAAGTTTTTCGCTGCCTATCTATCTAGCATCCTTCCTGTTAATGGAGGGGTCCACAAAATCATTGTTTCATGGGATATTGTTGCCATAGGGTATCCCATGAAACAATGATTTTGTGGCCTGCTCATTAATAATAAGGATGTTAGACCCATAAGTAGCAAAAATTTTGTCCTTACCAAATCAAGTGCTGATAAATTTATTTGGATATTGTGGTGTGTAAATTATGCATGGTTGAGCATAGGCATAGGGTATTCCAGACGACTCCAAAACTCAAAAAATACAATACAACCCCTCTGAGGGTTTAAGTTGATTATATCGGAGTTCTGCAGATGTATTGGATGGTATTCCCTCTATTGATTGTTGGAGAAATATTGGACCTCATATAGTTAATGACTTGTCCAAGCGGGATAATATTGGAAAGAGAGTCCAATGTCACTACTATTGGTAATATTTTTAATAATAGCACTGTCCTCTTGGGTTGCCCTCAAGACACAAATTAAGTAGAATAAATAAACGATATTTAGTTTATTAATCAAGAATATTCCAAAACCCTAGTGAGAGATAGGTTTGGACGAAAAATCTCTTGAATAAGAGATGATTTTGAAATCTACTCCATCCTACATGTGAAGGAGTACAAAACCTAGGATGATGTTCAAAGCTATAAATGGGATCTAAGAGATTTAAATCTTCATGTCTCATTAGCTTGCCTCTTAATCATCCCCATCCTATTGTGGACGAACTCTTAGTGAGATTATTCCATTCCTAGTATTTTTTTGTTCTTATCTTTTGAGTTCATTGGGTGTGAACAAAGAAGATTCTTGTTTAGATCATTTAATCCAAACAAGGTGTTATACACAACATTGAAAACTAGAAGGTCGTTGGTTGCAAGAGAGGTATGTCGTTTTTCCTTTGTTTATGTTTTCATAGGGTAGTTGTGTAACGTCCTAAATTTCACAATTAGATTTTAATTTTTAAAATACCATACACACCCATTTTCATAAAGATATAATCAATGTAAAACCATTTTTTCAAGAATTTTAATTTGAAATAAGAGTTATAAGGGAAAATAGCATAAAATCTTGAATCATTAGAATGCTAATGTGTATGTACAGTCACGCCTTCGCATCCCCATGGACCCATAAGTACTTGAAAACATTTAATCCACAACTATAAGCCAAACCTTAATGAGTTCCCCAAAATACCCTACATAAAAATACACATACAAAACATGCATACCAAGCCTACAATAGCCTACAACATAAGGTTGGATCTATCTCCAGAGCTCACAACATTAAGTTGGACCACTCTCAATAGGACGATAGTATCAACTAGACCACCGGAGCCCTTCGGCCTTCAGCACACAGGTGGACCTTCTCAACGATACCAAATTATGTCTAGATATGAACATAACAATAACAAGCAAACACATGTAATCGTAATAAATCTACATGCTAAACATATCACTACAGTATATCAACACCCTAATACATAAAGGACACATACTACAATACTAAGTATAGTGAGAAAAATCACTCGAGCAAATCAACACAAGCTCAAAAAAGACTCGGAAACAGAGCAACTAACATGAGCTACCTAAAACTAAACTTGAACTAGTCCTTAGGCACATACTATATTCTACCCAATTTTGACAAAAAGTTCAACTGGTCAAAACTCAATCGTCAACAGTCAGCCACTATGTCGTGGCTAACCACTAACCACGTCGTGGCAACCACACAACAAAAGAGTTGTAGAGGAACTCACCACCATGTCATGGCAAGAATCATGCCACACCATAGGAATTAACCAAAAAACTTAATAGATTAAGCTCTTAATATATTAATCCCTACACTCCTATTTTCTAGAGAGCTCCCAAGCACCCAATAGCTTCATAAAAGTCCTTGCTTTAAATATATGCATGTCCAATTCACGTCTTATCTCAAAATAGGTCAAATGGTGAGAAATGGGCTCAAAACTCTATGAATGGAATCAATGTAACTTAGAAGATCATATTTGAGATATATAATGTCATTAGGACATAAAGGAATGATAAAGTTTCCAACTTTATTAAAAACAACCATTTAAATGAGCACCGCATGAAGAAATAAGCTCATATGCTAGATTTACCATGGACGAAACAAAAGGTGTGAAATTTATGACTTATAAAAGTCTAGGATATGTACAACAAGATGGAGATGAGTTAGCTAGTTGGTCCTTTACTCAACAAGGCCTTCCTTCATCCTTTAAATGCCCAAAAACACCATTAAGGAGCTCAAAATGATAATAAATGGGATATGGTTTGAATCTTTACACTTGGAGGTGATGGAGGCAGGACATGAACGAAACCCAAGCCATCACATCCTTTAAATAGAGCCTAAGGCCTGAGATCTAGGTTTTTACACCCAGTCGCCACCACACTTTGGCTAATACATGACATAGCTAGAGTCATTATAAATACATATTACATTCAGATGAAAAAACCTTATCGTGGTGAGCTCCATCACCAAACTATGGTCAACCAAAATCCTCTAAAACCTACCAAATTAGAAATATTGAATTTCAAGAGCAATACCACGTGCACCAAACTCACCCAATGGCTATCCGATATTGGGTAAATAATTTCGGCATCCAAAAGTTAGACTACCTCTTTCTTGACTACTTCTTGCATGTTCGGGTTCAATCTTTTTTGGCATTTCACCACTCGTTTAGCTCACTATTCCAAGTTAATTTAATGTCAAGAATATCAGGGGCTGATTCCCTTGATATCTGTGATCTTCCAAGCGATGGAAATCTTTCATTTCTTGAGTACTTCAACTAAGATTTCCTTTTCCATTTGTGTGAGATCGGCTACTATGATGACTGGATTTTGCTCATTTTCTTCCAGAAATGCCTACTCGAGATGTGTAAGCAAAGATTTTAATTCGATTTTTGGTTTTTGTTCAGTGACCACGATGTGGACATCTTGCCATGTTGTGGTGTCGAAACTCTTCTTGTCATATTGGATGAAATATGAATATCATGGCATGGTGGTGTTATTACCACGTTATGGAAGTTCTTCAATGGCATTTTTCATTTCATTGTACACGCTTTCTTCTAGTAGATTCTCCAGTTCTTGCAAATCATGTTCAACATCAATATCACCATCTTGTAGAACCATGTAACCTTCAATTTCCTTGTCCTTCCATCCTCCAATTTCTTTTTCCAAAATTTCATCAAAAATATCTACTGAAAAATCCATGTCATCACTTATTCTTGAATGTTTTATTGCTCTATTAACCCCAAAAGTTACAACGACTTCTCTAACTCGAACAGTGAGTTTGGACTCTCTCATGTCTACCAAAGCTTGGCGGTGATTAAAAAGGGCCTTTCAAGAATGATTGGCACATGATCGTCTTCCTCCATATCTAGAACAATGAAACCTATGGGAAAAACAAACTTGTCCATTTTAATTAATAAATATTCACATATCCCTCTTGGAAAGGTCACTGTTTTGTTTGCTAAGTGGATGGCCATGCAAATTAGTCTTGGTTCCAGGAGGTCATGCTTCATAAAGAATGAATAAGGCATTAAGTTAACACTTGATCTTGAATCCACTAGAGCATAGCATGTGGCTAGATTTCCAAATTGGCATGGAGATGTTAAACTACCCAGATCACCCATCTTCTTCGGTAGCATATTTAACATAGCGGCTGAGCAGGTTTTGTTTAATACAACTTTAGACACCCCATCTTCTTTCAATTATTTAGAAAATCCTTTAGGAACTTTGTGCATTTTGGCATTTGAACTAAGGCTTCAATGAATGGGATATTGATTTGAAGGGATTTCATGTGCTATAAGAACTTTTGGTATTCTTTGGCAGGTTTATCTTGCTTTACTCGACTAGGAAAAGGTAGCAATGCATTGTATGTCTTAGTGGGTTCAACATTTTTATTTTCAAATGATTTCCACGTCGTGGTATCTTCACTACGTCATCCTGACTAATCTGTGCTTTTTTCTTAACTTGCTTCTCGTCCTTCTTGCACAACATTCAGTTTATTATAAGTATTAGAAGTCAAATGTGTAAAAAAATTTTCACTTCTCATTGTTACAGCCTGGATATGAGCTCTCCTAGGGTTTTGTTCGATGTTTACTAGTAGTGAGCCCGATAATCTTTAGATAGAATTGCTTTGATATTTTCTTGATTTGTTTCTCAATATTCTTGATTGTTGCTTGCTGATTTCTAAGTACTGCTTTGGTATTCTCATGTCTTTTTTCTGATGGGGCAGCAAAACGAGCAAGCATTGCCTCAAAATCCGGTTTCTTCTCGGGAGTCGGTTCCTCTTTTTGGTAAAATCCTCTTCCTTTTTGTTCATATTTTTCTTCTTTGGATTTCTTGTATTCATCATAAGGTAACCACTTCTTTTTGGTCTTTCTCCAGTCTTCATCAAGATCACAATCCTAGGTTAAATGTCGTATGTTACAGTTTTCACACCCCACTCGTATTGTATAGATTGTTTGATCCATTTTTGTCATCCTTCTAACCATCTTATGCAACATTTATAAGACTGTTGCCATGTCACTTGAAGCAGAATTCATGATTTCCCTAGTTACATCTTGTCGAGAGTTATGATATTCAATTGAATGTTTGGAGAATTCTTCAATTAGCTCCTTTGATTACGGTCGTTGCTTTCTTTGTGAGTGGCCCTTGAGAATCAAGGAGTTGCCTAGTTGTTATCTTCACCCCATCGTAAAAGATTGCTATTTCTTGTTGCATATTTAGATCATTTTGGGGACAGTTTCTAAGTAATCCCTTATAGCGCTCCCATGCCTTGTACAAAGACCCTCTCACATTTTGTTCGAAATTTGCAATGGCCTTCTTCAATTTGGAAACCATCGATGGCGTGAAAAATTGTTGTATGAATTCTTCACGCCTTTGTGCCCTTGTTGTGATTGTGCCCGGTGGAATGCTTTTAGCCAGTCCTTTGTTACACCCTTAAGAGTAACGAGGAGCATTTTTAGTAAAACCATCTCGCGTGATATCATTGACATCATCAATGTGCATGTAAGCATCCTCGCGGTCTTTCTCATGGAATGGTATATCCTTTAACTGAGCAAGTATGTGTCCTTTTAACTCGAAGGTAGTTGTGTTGGGAATTATGGGTTCCATAAGACTTGGTCCGGTGTCTCTACACATTCATCTCTTGTATGCCTCCATCATCATGTTAGCAATGTCTGCCACATTGTTTTTGAGGTCGCTTTTGGGTTCGCTTTCATGTTTCTGATTCTATTTCGGGCTTGTATCCAACTTCTTTTTTTAGGATTCTTTTCAAAACTTTCAAATTCACTTTCTAGAGTCTTTTTGCTTGATTTTCCTGGTTTTGTAGTCTTCTACTTATGGAATCCTGACTCAGGATCGTCAAACAGTGGTATGATTGGTGTTTTTGATCATCGGGTCATAAATTACTGAAACAAAAATAGATGAAACATGTAAAAAGAACAAAACAAAAAATAAAAACTAAACGTTTAATGACCATGACATGGTGATTATTGCCATGATGTGGTAAATCAATCAGAAGAAAATAAAACCAAAATTAAGAAAGAAAATAAAAAGAAAAAAATATTAATTTTTACGAGATAAATCCCACAAAAAGGGTCGAAAACAAATAGCAGATAAAAGTCAACTAAAAGTTGACCATTCCCCGACCATGGTGCCAAAAACTTGATGTGAATAAATATGCACCAGTTTTAACCAACTAATGTTACTAATTATTACTCCTAAGGCAATGTACCTAATCGAAAATAGAATAGCACAAATAGTTGGGTATCGAACATAGGGAATATAATTACTGGCTAGTTTTATCTACTAAAGTTACCTAAATTACTATTTAATTAAAAAGGGGTTTTATATAGTTTTGCAAGTGTAGAAACTTAATTAATCGAACTAAAACTTAGAAAGGTACTAATTATTAACTATTGAAACAAAAGGCAAAACTAAAAAGCAAGAAACACAAAAGATGATTTTAATCTAAATAAATGAGAGACTTTCATTTAGATTCGATATACTTGCTATTATGGTTAATTTAATGAAATTCCAATGGATTAATACTTTGTTGATTACCGATTGCTAAGATGACCAGATTAATGTTCACTAACCTAATCCTTTAGCAAATAAGTTCATTCATACAGTGATCAAGCGGATAAACTAACAAATTTGCTAGTTTTTAGTTCGAGTTATGTTAGACTTATATTGGATTGATCTATTTGGTTAATTAAATCATTTCAATATATAATTGGTCTTAATATATTAGCTCCTACATTTACTTACCCATGTTTCTATTTAACCGTAGGTTTTGGTCAAAACACTAGTCCTACAATTTTGGAAATCACAATATCCTAAGATTCAAGTTAATCAAGAATGATAGGTCATGCAAACTTAATTAAACTCAAAAATAAACAGAAAAGTAGTTATCAAAATCATAGAGAGGTTTTTTAAAAAGCTAGCATAACAAATATTCAACCTACCATAATCCAACCCATAAATCAACTCATAAATAAGCAAGTAATCTAGTCTAAATGAAAGTTAGGGTATTTAGCCCATAACTTCAACAAACAAACTTGTAAAAACAAAATTCAACTTGTAATCCATGATCAAACACAAGAAGAATAAGTAAATATAAGAAGTATTACCTCAAATATCTCAAAGTCAATTTTGTTATCGATCTTCTGCACTTACAAGCTTTCAAAGAACGTTCTTGGCCTACAAAAGTCGACTAAATCTCTAACAAAAGTTAGGTTTTCGGAGAAATCTTCCTTATATATATTTTTTTCTCGATGTCGGTTCAACACATCTTGGTAAGTACTACCACGATGTGGTCTTTGGGTTTATCACACAATTAGTAAGTCTTTAAAGCTCATCAGGAAGTTTAAAAGTGCCACATCATGGTGGATGTCACCATGACATGGTAAATAGACTTTTCTTCATTTTAGCCTCGATCCATGTCTGTAACTTCTATCTTCTTTCCTTTTCATCCCTAAGAATATCTTTTACTTCTATAACATAACATATAATAGATTAAATATCTTTTGTCCCATAATAAGCATAAAAATGGCTAAAAATATTAAGATATGATGTAAAATATATATGTAGATATGCACATATCATCGTACTACTGGAAGCACAGGATCTGTAATTGAGACAAGAACAAACCTGGAGACTCTAAGAAGACCTGTATAGTAAGAGTTCCCTCGAGTTTTATGTTGATTGTTTATACATTTGTGTTTCAGTTTGAAGATGGTGGTCATCATTTGACGAGGACATTTTGGCTCAGGTTCAGGTTCTGGTTCAGGCTCTGGCACTTAACCGATTGATGAGAGACTACGAGAGCTCATAGTAGTCGAGGTTACTTACGGAATATTAGATATCACTCCTATGATGTTTGGTACCATAAAGGAGGGTATCATGGGGCTTATGGAGGAGCGACTCAAGGCTTTCTATGCCAAGATCGTTGCGGTTCAGATATAAGCACATACTCCCTCATTTCAGGAGTTCAAGACTTAAGGAGCTCTTGAGTTATTTGGGGCTATGGACCTCATCGATAGCCGATATTAAATCGTTGACATGGAGAATCCTCAGCAGAAGAGTTTTGTCTTGAGTTGGAAAATATAAGATTTTCATCCTGCCACTGAAGAACCGAGCACATGACTGGTAAGATGAGGTTGGTCGAGCTGTAGGGTCTGCAGCAGTGGTAGTCATGACTTAGGAGGATCTTTTTACGAGGTTCTAGAGGGAGTTTTCACTAACTATCAAAGTGCAACAGGTGGCGACGGAGTTCCAGGACCTTCACCAGACTACTGAGACTGTGGTGGAGATCGCCGCTAAGTTCCAAGAGAGGGCATTGTTGGTTCTACAGTACGTTGCAGATGAGGAGATGAAGAAGACGATATATTATGACATGTTAAGGGATGGAATCAGGAATTTTGTGAGCTTTTCAAGGTCCAAGACCCTGAATGATATGATTGAAACGGCCCATAAGCGGGAGATTAAGCTGGAGCTTCGGATGAAGCGCAATCCGGAGTACGTACAGATAGTGGTGGGCCAGGCTAAGAGTACTCCTAAGGCTTCTGGTTCATTCATCAGAGGCCAGTAAGTTTGGAGCTATTGTTGCAAGTGCGACAAGCCGCATACTGGGGCATGTGTATCAATGGATTTAGGATGTTTTGGTTATGGCCAACCGAGTCATATGAGTACAGACTGTCCCTTAAGTGCTCTGACTTGCTTTCATTACAATCAGACCAGCCATAAGAAGGCCGATTATCCGATATTATCTAGAGGGGCAGTGGCGGCGCCTGCACTAACCACCTTGAGGATTACTAATGGTCGTTAGGGTAAGGTAGAGACACATGTTGTGAAGAGCAAGGCATTTCACCTAACCACCAATAAGGCTCGAGCAACACCAGATGTGGTTACTGGTATGTGACTTTATCATATATTTTATTGATAATTTCATTTATACTATATATATATATATATATATATATATATATATATATATATATATATATATATATATGATCTTGTATAGGAACCTTTTAAATAAATGGTATGGTCGCTCATGTGTTGTTCGATTCCGATGCTACCTGATCCTTTGTATCTCGTGCGCTCATCAAGAATTTTAGTGATAGTCCTGGGATTCTACATTATATGTTGGAGATTGAGATTGTCACACCCCAAAACCAAGAATGGCAGAAACGTTCTGGGGCAGAGGACGTCATGTAAAGTATCACAACAATGCAAAGTAGTAAACAAGCAACAACATCATCCATTGCATTAATAGTATAATTTTAATTACAAGTGTGTTCTTTCATAGAATAAAACAACATAATGAATAATCAAAATAAAAGACGAGTCTTGATTGCTCCGTCTTCTCAAAACTTGGTCGTCGTACCAGTCTATTGGTGACCTGAGAATACAAGTTATTTTGAAAGCGGGGATCAGCATAAAGCTGGTGAATTCATAAGTATTTTAGTGTCATTGATTTGAAAAAACTTTAATGTAAGACTTGTAATTGTTTTAGAAAAAGTTTGTATAAGTATAAAAGGTCCTAGAAAATATGATATTTCCTACTACTATAAAAAGTAGTCTTCTACCAAGACCTGACTGTTTTGTAAGTGTGCATCATTCTAAAAATGACGGTTTTTTCCATGTATAACTATTATTATAAAATATAGTCTACCTCTTCGTTTAAGTGAATGTATCACAAAATAAAGGTAATAGGGGAAATAATATATTTATATCAAAATTTATCCTACCTCATCGTTTATGTGAATGTCTCACAAAATAAAGGTAATAGGAGAAATAATATATTTATATCAAAATATATCCTACCTCATCGTTTATGTAAGTGTGTCACAAAATAAAGGTAATAAGGAAATAATATAATCCTAATGAAAGTATCCATTTGTATAGGATAAATACGACTTGGTAAATCGCCGAACAGTACAACCGAGAACATTCGTGGACAAACACACCTTATGTTGCGAGCAGCCAAGTGTAGGATGGTCAGTCCATGAGTATGTAGAAGTATGACTTAGTGTAGTATGTAGTAGTATCTCTCCATATAGTATGTACCAGTGTCTCTTCGTATAGTATGTATTCGTGTATCTTCGTATAGTATGTACTAGTGTCTCTTCGTATAGTATGTATTAGTGTCTCTTCATATTGTATGTATCTCTTCGTATAATATGCATTTGTGTCTCTTTGTATAGTATGTACTAGTGTCTCTTCGTATAGTATGTATTAGTGTCTCTTTGTATAGTATGTACTAGTGTCTCTTTGTATAGTATGTATTAGTGTCTCTTTGTATAGTATGTATTAATGTCTATTTGTATAGTATGTATTAGTGTAGTGTATGTATTGACTCATGTATGAACTGACTCTTAGTGTGATTCCTTGTACTAGGAATAGTAAATAGTATCTCCTAACCATACCAATTATAGTTACTAGTAATGTACGTGTATAACCGAAAGTATGCCTTTGCTACCCAAAGGCACTGAATTGACTGACAGAACTGTTATGTCTATATATGTAGACATAATATATAACTAATATTTAGACAACATTCAGACAAATAATCGATACTCTAAGGCCCCATCCCAACAAGGAAAAGGAATTAAAGCGAGCTAGCAATCCTAAGTCCTTTAAACATTACTTATACAACTATACATATATAGACATGCATTTGACAATATAAAAGTAAAAGAGAAGTTTTGTAAAACCTTTGAAAAGTTTAGTAAATCAGAATTGATGACTTGATGTCAGTTTATAAAACGATTTAAAAGTAGTTTGTTTGGTAATAATAGTTCAGAGTATAAGAAATCATTTGTTTGAAACATAGATGTTACAGAGTTTGATAGGAAAGATATAGTATGTAATACAACTTGATAAAGAGTTTAGTATGTAAAGATGTTTTGAGAAATCATTTTGAAGTAGTATACTGAGTAAAACAGCTAAAAGTGTAGTAAATCTATAGTTTGATAGTTATTAATCACATGTGATTGATATAATAACTATCATGATTCAACTTGTATTCCCCCCCCCCCCATAAAAGCATTTAAAAACATTTAAAAAGTTAATGAAGGGGTATGAACTCACCTGTAGTGAGTGGATCTTATGGAAGTGTCGGACATGTTCTAGGTGTCAAGTGAAGACTTGAACACACAGAATCATCCTAATTATATATAATCACTAATTATATATATATATATATATATATATATATATATATATATATATATATATAATTAGTGATTATAACACTAATTAGACAAGTATAAACACCCTAAGACGTGGTAAACACTTTGGTTCAAGTGCTAGGAGTTTATTAGGGTTACATCTAAGGAGTGTAGGGCTTCTCAAAGGAGTTTATGGTCTAAATGGTAACAACTCATGAGTTTACGGCCCATGGTCTTATACGTCATAAAGAAGCATCCTTACTTCAAGTCTAAGCCTTAGGAAGTCATGGTGGCACAATCTTACTCCTTTATAGAGTTTACGGCCTAAGGACCATTTCCTTATGATTTTACGGTCGTAAACTCTATGTGGACATGTTTTCTTTGATGTTTAAGGTTCTTAACACTTCAGGGACGTGAACTAGGCTAGTGTCCAAGGCCAAAGAAGGGACTAGGGTGCATTTTGCCCCACTTATAAGGGTTTACGGCCCAAGAACATGTCTTGGCCCTAAACACCTTTGATCATGTGTTTCTTTATGATTTGTAAGTGCAAGCAAGTCCAACTAAAGTGTATAACAAGCTAGGATAAATGTACTTACAATCTAGAAGCTTGATTGAGTGTTTAAGGTCCAAGAACACTAGTGTGTGTTCTTGGTGTTCTTGGTGAAACTAAGAACACTTGAAGATCTACACAAATGGAATGATTTCACGGATGAAATCATGTAAGATCACTAGATCAAGTAATATATCAACTACTTAGGGCAAGAAACACTTACAAATTTTAAGATCAAGAAGGAAAATCGGATGATACTTTAGAGAATTTCGATGTTCTAGTTCTTGAAAGTGAGAAAAAGTGATAAATATGACGAAGTGTCATATTTATACCCCTTGGGGTTTACGTCCGTAAACACAATGTTTAGGCCGTAAACTCCAAACTCTTGGAGTTTTGAGACCTTATTGTTTCACAATAAACCCTAGGGCGTCCTCTCTCCTATTATCTCTTGAAGTACTAGGCTTTAGAACACTCAAACTGACTCCAAAACTGCTAAAATTTAGTAATTGAAAGATTGACTTTGATTGAATGTAGGGATTGTTATAAGATAGAAATTTCGAGTTGTCACATAGATTGTTGATGATCGTCTGTGAGTGCTTCGAGGATTCATCATGGGTGTGTCTTGAACCTTTTCAGTGAGAGGTACTCTATTGATTTGGGGTTGAGTCCTCTACGGGGATTGAAGGTTATCATCGGGATTGAGTGGTTGGTTCCCAATGGGGCCATGCCTGACTATGAGCGCTAGCTAGTAAGAGTTCGAACCGCAAGTGGGGGAGAACTAGTTATTGTTGGTGAGTGAGCTTTGCATGAGCCAGTTCTCTATTCAAGTGCGAGGGTCTGGAGATATCCTCAACAGGGTTGTTCTGGGTTCCTGGCTTATATGACGGATACTCATCAATGCACCAACATCGCTCATGGATTTCATGAACATGGTTTGTAGGCTGATGTTGGATCAGTCGGTGATACTATTTATAGATAATATTCTAGTATACTTCAAGACCAAGGAGCAACATGAGGAACACTTCTGAGAGGTATTAGGGATCCTGAGGAGAGAAAGGTTGTATGCCAAATTCACCAAATGTGAATTCTAGTTGCGTAAGGTGCAATTCTTGGGGCACATCGTCAACCAGAAAGGTATCTTGGTCGATCCAGCCAAGATCAAGGTCGTGATGCGATGGGAGGTTCCGAGGGCTCCCTTTCAGATTTGGAGCTTCCTAGGTCTCACAAGGTATTATCGAAGATTTATCCAGGATTTATCTAGGATTGTAGTGTCATTGACCCACTTAATTAAGAAGAATGCTACATTTTCATGTAGATCCGATAAGAAGTTGGCTTTTGAGATGCTGAGATAGAGATTTTATGGGTTTTATATATTAAAAAAATCTTTTGTTATCAACAAAACATAAACCATAAGTTCACATGCACCCTAAAGGATCTATATTCTCGGTATGATTTGCAAACAGCTATA
This sequence comes from Lactuca saligna, assembly GCF_052625555.1. NCBI lineage: Eukaryota > Viridiplantae > Streptophyta > Magnoliopsida > Asterales > Asteraceae > Lactuca > Lactuca saligna. Next base: position 218,749,503 of record NC_136420.1, read on the forward strand.
TAATATCAAGAACACTAAAAGTACATTGCTATTTTCAAATTTACTAAAGAGTTGTTAGAAAATAGATACCTTAGTTTATTATAGCAAATAAACTAATAATCCTTCCTTGCTGGTCTCCTGAAAGCAAGCACCAGAAGTCACGTGCCTCTAATGGCTCACACCCAAACCCTAGCAAATTGGAGGCTAAAGAGAAAAGAGGATAGGGAAGGATATTTTCATTTCTAACACTTAGAATAATGAGGTCCGAAAATATGAACCCCTAGGAAGGTTTATATAGGTGACTAGGGATGGTAGGATAAGGCAGTATTCTTGGATAAACCTTATCCTTTTCTCTTGCTCGCTAAGGATTCCTAGGCTTCCTTAATGCCCAAGATAATCCATAAAGACCATCTAGAAACCTTTCACCCTCTTGGGAGGTTCTAGAATTGGTCAATCTTCAACTTTTAAACATTATCACTTTTAGTCCTTCCAGTTTTGATTAATCCAATTAATTTCTGATTAATTCTTAATTAAATAATACTATTTATAATTAGTATATTATTCTTATAATATATTAACAAATTATTTATTTTGATTTCTAATTAATTTATTAATCATATAATAAATTAATAAATTAGTCTCTCTATCCAAATAGCATTTTAATCTATTACTAAGTTTGAAGGCAACTTAAAAGGACTTTGCTAATAATTCAAGATTATACTAATTTATTTATTGATTTATACACCTAATCCAACAATCTCCCTGTTAGATAAGTCTAAAACTAAATTATAGGTATAAGTTCTAAATTAAACATCAAAGAGTTCTTTCCAAAATAATTTTCGAACTAATCAGATATTTTTCCTTAGATAAGTGATCAAATATTCATCTATTCTACAAGATATTGTATGGACATGAGACATGGATTAGAATCAATCTCATTGTCCAAAATTCTATTTCCTGATTTCCTAATTTGTGATGACATCATAAGACTTCTAACTGAACACATAAATTTAGTCATGGCTAGGCCCAACACTATAAGTTAACACCAAATCACCGAGGGTCTTAAGATAATTCTTTTCTCGTTAAGGCAAAAGGAATGAATAAACTTGACTCATATTCTTGTATATTTTACTCATTAAATCGCACATGACACTATGCTTTATAACATCAAGTTACTCATGCATTTTCGCAATACCAATGTACAGCCGACATGTATATTACAACTCATATATCTCCATTTCAAGAATATAAGATAGTATTATCTCAGGATTACTCATGATATAATCCATGAAGTAATTCTTCTGATCGTGGGTTTATCCATTGCTCAAATCTCCATTTTCTAAGTACTCATGAACGTTATAGCAACACAATTGCTATGTCAAAACTTCATAGGTAATCAACAATCCAATTCATGAAAGTCTTCATTCACTACTTACGTCCTAAAGTATGAGGGACTGTGGAGCTTTGCATAATCAAATTATTCAGGAAGTAACATATGCAAAAAAAAAAAAAAAAAGAATAAATAACTAACAAAAACAATAAACAATACTCATAGATAATCTATATTATTCGATCACCAAAATCAATTACATTTATTTGTTATAAGTTTCAAAAAAATCATCTAACTACTAAAACTAATGTCATCTCTCAAACCAATACTCATAGCAGGCTGACTATGCTTAATCCTACTCAAAGCCTTTTTGATAGGTACTATATGTCGATATGTATCTTGATTTACCATGATCACTTGGTTCTTTGGTTAAAGCAACTACTCTTTCATTATCGTTGAAAAGTGCCATTGGTTCCTAAATTGTCGGAACTACTCTGAGATCACCGATAAAGTTTTCCAGCCAAGCCGCTTTCTTCGATGCTTCACTAACTCCTATGTTCTCTTATTCATAAGTAGAATTAGCCACGGTGTCCTACTTAGAACTTTTCCATGTAACTATTTCTCCATTTAATTTGAACATACAGCCAGATTGAGAATAAAGATTTTCTCTATCTATTTGAGATCTGACGTCACTATACCTAATCACTCTCAATGTATCACTGCCACCAAGAACTAGAATCAGATCCTTTACCCTTCATAGATACTTAAGAATTTTCTTTATTGTTAGCCAATGAGCTCTACCTGGATTTCCCAGAAGGAAACTAACCATTCCCAAAGCAAAAGACATATCAGGGCGAGTACATGTCATAGCATACACGATCGATCCTACAGCCGAAATATATACAGGAGTCGACTTATTTATGTTATTTCTTTATCTATACTAGGTCATTGAGTCTTACTCAATGTGGCATTACTCTGAATATGTAGCTCTCCTTTCTTGGAATTCTCCATACTAAAACGTTTTAGTACATTATCCAAGTATGTACTTTGGCTAAGACCAATTAGTATTTTCTTTCTATTCGTTAAGATTATTAGGCAAAGAATATAGGCTGCCTCTCCTAGATCCTTCATAGCACAACACTTTCTAAGACAAGACTTTACTTCTTGCAAAGTTATAATGTTATTTCCTTTATGGAGTATGTCATCAACATACAATATTAAAAATGTTACTATACTCCCACTAGCCATGACATGCACACAAGACTCATCTTCACTCCTAGAGAAACCAAATTCTTTGACTTTCTCATGGAAGCAAAGATTCCAAATACGAGATGCTTAGTTCAGTCCATAAATGGATTTCTCAATCTTACACACTCTATTAGGATACTTTGCATCTATAAAACCCTCTGACTTACTCATGTAAACATCTTCATCCAACTTTCCATTAAGGAAAGTGGTTTTGACATCCATCTACCATATTTCACAATCTTGAAAAGAAGCTATGGAGAGAATTATCTTGATCAAAATTATCTTAGCTAATGGTGAGAAGGCCTCATCATTGTCAATGCATGGGTTTTGAGAAAATCCCTTCGCACCTAGTCGACCCTTGAAAGTATGTACATTTCTATCCATTTCGGTCTTCTTCTTGAAGATCCATTTGCAACGAACTATCTTTCAACCAGGTTCTTGATCAACCAAATTCCAAACTTGATTGTCATACATGGACTTGATCTCACTGTCAATTGCCTCTTTCCGCTTAGAAGCTTCGGGGCATACCATTGCTTCCATGTACTTATGAGGCTCATCCAAATTTACCAGTGTTTGATCACAGATAAATGTATCACCATCCGTTGTTATATTGAAACCATAGATGTTGGTGGTATGCTAACTTAACTAGAACATCGAAGAGGTAATGAATTTTCAATGGGTTCAATAGGAGCCTCATCCTTTGGTTGAGCACTAATATCTGATGGGTTTTCAGCACTCTAACAACCTTAAGGTGCACGTATAACCCTAAATGCTTTGGATCTATGTTTTCTCTAATTATACATGCAATTTGCTTTTTCAAAGCATTGTCCTAACTAGCATACAAAACTATGGGTACTTGCATAACAAAAACTAGTTGAATGACATACATTTTCTTGTAGCTTGTTGACTTGGACCTTTATGAGCCTAGCAACCCAAGTGATGCCTCAAACACTTCACAAAACACCACCAAAAATGGAGAACTTTTGAGAGAGAATACTTGCAATCTAAGATCGGGTATGGCTCTCCAATAACACTCTAGTGCCAATTTCATGAACCAACGGACTTCTTATATATTGTGGCTAGGATTAGGGTTACATCCATGTAAACCCTAATGTGCGTGACCTTTCATCTTACTTAGGATCCAAGGGTTAAACCTCCATGGACTATCCATGGACTATCATGTAGGTTTAGCCCAACCTAAATAACCATAGGCCCACACTATAAGAATCATTGATTTATCAAATCAATCCCTTTTTATTTAATTAGTCTATTTTAATCACTAAATTAACTCTAAACTAATTCTTGATCAATATTAATTAAATAATATGATTTCATATTATTATATTAGAACTTATATTATATTAATAAATCATAATAACCTCTTCTCAAAAGTCCATCCATACAAATTGTTCCGGTGAAATGCAACCCAAATGGACCATGCTACTTTCGGGTCAAGTACATACCAAATATAGTTATGGACCTAGACACCTTATCGAACAGTCTCAAACTTGGATAAGTGTAATAACTATAGCCGCAAGCATGACTTCAGGAACCAACTAGCATTCATAGCTCTTAAAAGCCTTTGTCAAGCTGTGACATGCCATTTCATATAAGGGATATAATCCTTTGTTCTTAAGATATCAGCCGGACAAATACATGGAACAACGTCATTCTTATTGTCGAACATTTGTTTCCTCCCCCCCCTCCCGCTCCTTCAAAAAAAACATTTGTTTCCTGATTTCCGATTTGTTTGACATAGAACTTAATCGAACACATCAATAGAGTTCTGACCCGGCCTGGCCCATAAGTCAAAACAAAATCATTGAGGGTCCCAAGATATTTCTTTTAATCCTCCAAGGACTAAAAGGAACAGATAAAATTCGACTCATATACTTGTACTAACTACTCGTCAAATTGTACATAATAGCACGTTTTATAGCAACAAGTTACTGATGCGGTTACACATTATGAATGTACATTTAACTCATAGTCAACAACTCATATCTCTTGGTTTAAAGACTTATATGATATTATCGTCTCACGATCACTCGCGATAAATTCCATGAAGTGATACAAGTGAACGTAGGTTTAATCAAATACTCAGACCTTATGAGCACTCATTAATATTGTAGCAATCCTTTGCTATGTCTAAAACATTCAGACATCTACAAGCCAGATTGATGACAGTCTTGCCTCAATACGTACTTCCAAAGTATGATCGACTGTGGATAGATTAAATAATTCAATTATTATGGAAGTCAAAATATGCAAAGTGAAACAATAGTAAATAATTGACACAAGATACTAACTTTACTTGTAAATAAAACACCTTTTATTTAATCATCAAATATCAATTACAATTTAACTATTACAAGTTTCAAATAACTATCTAATCATTAAACCTAATATCGTCCTTCATCCTGATGCACCTCACATGTTGTAAGTGCTTAACCCTACTCAGTCCCTTCGTGAGGGGATCTACTGGGTTCTCCTCTAACGATACCCTCTTTGCTATGAGGAGTCCTTCTTCTATCTGATGTCTTATGAAGTGATATTTTCTGCCAATGTGCCTGGATCTTCCACGATCCTTTGGTTCCTTGGCTAAGGAAACCACGCTATCACTATCATATAAAATCTCTATAGGCTCCTTTATAGCTGGTACAACTCCACGGTCCCCTATGAAGTTCTTTAGCCATATCGTCTCCTTTGTCGCTTTGCTTGCTGCTATGTCCTCTGATTCGTACGTTGAATCAGCTTTAGTCTCCTGCTTGGAACTTTTCCATGTGATTGATCCTTTATTCAGGGTAAATACCTAGCCCAAGTGAGAGTGGAAATTATCTATGTCGTTGTAATAGCTGGCATCACTATACCCTACTACTCTCAAGTCATCACTCTCACTAAGGGCGAGGACCCAGTCCTTAGTCCTCCGTAAGTACTGAGAATGTTCTTTACTGCAGTCCAGTGCGCCTTACCAGGATTCCCTTGATATCTGTAGACCATGCACAACACAAAGGACACATCAGGGTGAGTACAAATCATAGCATACATGATCGAGCCAATAGTAGAAGCGTATGGTATTTGACTCATCTCAGCAATCTCAGCCTTTGTACTCGGACTTTGAGTCTTACTCAGTCTGGCATTGCTTTGGATTGGTAATTCACCTTTCTTGGAAACCATCATGTGAAATCTTTTCAACAATTTTTCCAAGTAGGTACTTTGATTAAGTCCAAATTAGTCTTTCACTCCTATCTCTTAATATTCTTATCCCAATAATATAGGCAGCTTCTCCGAGGTCCTTCATAGTGAAACGGCTCCCAAGCCAGGATTTAACCTCATGCGGGGTGTGGATGTCATTTCCAATGAGAAGTATGTTATCCACACACAACACCAGAAGGCTAAATATACTCCTACTAGCCATGACATATACACATGACTCATCCTCTCTTTTCGAAAAACTAAACTCTTTGACTTTCAAATCAAAATAAAGATTCCATCTTCGAGATGCTTGTTTCAATCCATAAATGGATTTCTCAAGCTTACACACTATATTAGGGTACTTTGCATCGACAAAACCCTCTAGCTGACTCATGTAAACATCCTCAGCCAACTTTCCATTAAGTAAAGTGGTTTTGACATCCATTTTCCATATTTCATAATCATGAAATGTAGCTATGGCTAGCATAACCCTAATAGACTTAATCTTCACTACTGGTGAGAAGGTGTCATCATAGTCAACTCCCAGAGTTTGAGTAAAGCCCTTCGCAACCAGTTGCACCTTATATGTGTGTACCTTCCCATCCATTTTGGTCTTCTTCTTGAAGATCCATTTGCACCCGACATTCTTATGACTCGGTACATTGTCAACCAAGTTCCAAACTTGATTTTTATACATGGACTGAATCTCGTTGTCCATCGCCTCTTTCCATTTAGAAGACTAGGGGCCTTCCATGGCTTCCTTGTAATTGTTAGGTTCATCTAAATTTACCAGTGTGCTATCACAGATGAATGTATCACCTTCTGCAGTAATATGGAAACCATAAAACTCAGGCGGAACTCTAACTATACTGGAATGCCTCATAGGTACGAACTTGTGAATTGGCTTAATAGGGGTTTCCTCCTCGAGTTGATCGCTAGTGTTTGAGGTTCCTTCACCACTTGACTCTTGAAGCTCTTCAAGGTCAATTTTCCTCCTACTGTACCCTTGGCATATCATCTCTCTCTCTCACGAAAGACTGCTCTTCTAGCAACGAACACAACATTGTAACTCAGTTTGTAGAAGGCATATCCAAAAGACTTCTGCAGGTAGCCAATGAAAATACAATGCTCATTGCCAGTTTCGAGCTTATTGTGAGTCTCATGATGGGTTTTGGTCATAAGACATCCTATGTGCTCTTACAAACCCTAATGCTTGGATCTAGGTTTCTTTATTGTACATGCTTGATTGTTATGTAGCAATAACAATCCCAATTCCTCCTTGAATTGACTTTGGAATGCTTAGAGTCACAAGTGTCACTCCTTTAATGGTTCACAAACACCATAAGCAAGAGGATGAAGAGGAGAGAGGTTGGAGGCTGCCAAAAACGTGTAGAAACCCTAACAAGAAGCTTAGCCATGTTTTTTTAGCCTTAAGGGGTCTTTATATAGTTGGGCTATTAGGGTTATCTAACAAGGAAACCCTAATTTGGATGCTTAAGCCCTAAGCAACCCATAGACTCCTTTAATTAAGCCCATGGACGATTTCCTTATGGGTTTCCCATTAGAATTCATCCATCCCTTAATATAAGGCAATCCATGGCCCAAATTATAAATATCTTATAATTACAATTCCAGTCCCTTAAGTTTAATTAATCTCTTTTAGTCACAAAACTAATTACCAATTAATTATTGACTAATATTAATTAAACAATATGATTTCTCCTTTAATATATTATTCCCATAGTATATTAATAAATCATAATTAATCCTTTTTCTCCATAATTCATCCTATCAAGTCGCTTTGGTGAAGGCAACCCAAAAGGACCATGCACCATCGGGTCAAGTACATACCAAAATAGTTATGGACTTAGACACTAATCCAACAGTCTCCCACTTGGATAAGTCTAATAACTATTATGCGTATGACTTCAGATCCTGATCTGCAATCATAGCTTTTCAAAGCCGCTGTCAACTCTGATCCTATCAGATACGCTGTCCTTAGATAAGGGATCATATATTCCTCCATTCTAGATATCGGATGAGATATGATTTCAAATCATTCTCTTTGTACTATATCTCGATTTCCGATTTATGACGACTGACTAATTGAACAAATCAAATTAGCCCTAGCCCGGCCGAGCATTTACATTTGTCATCACTAAACCATCGAGGGGCCCAAAGATATTGCTTTTATTCTACTTTGAATAAAAGGAATGGATAAACTTTGATACAATGCTTGCTTGCACTCACCCACCGAATTACACACAACAATTTGTTTTATAACACCAAGTTACTGGTGTGTTTACATATTATCAATGTGCAACCGATTTGCAAGATACAACTCACACATCTCGGTTTCAAGAATATAAGATGTTATCGTCTCACCAATCACTCGTAATACAATTCATGGAGTGATCCAAGTGAGCGTGGGTTTAATCCAATGCTCAAATTCATATTCATAAGCACTCATGAATGTTGCAGCAAACATTTGCTTATGTCTAATACTCTTTTAGACAATCCACACAGCAATTCATGACAGTCTTCATTCATACCTACTTCCAACATATGAACGACTGTGGCCCATTTGAATAATTCGATTAATATTAATAAACTCAATTATTCTAGAAGTCAAAACATGCAAATGTGAAACACAAGAATAATACTAATCCTATATGGCCTCAAACCTTTGAGTATAAATAAAACGCCTTTTATTTATCACCATATTGGTTACTCATTATTTGTCGTTTCGGGTAATCAACTTCTTACTTGAATTCCAACACTTGTCCCATGATCCTAGCATGCACACAATGTTTACCTATGGTTCTTACTTTTGTGAAATAGACAAATTGAACACATTTCCAATCATTCTCATTTTACAACTCCAAATCCTTTTTCATAAGTGTAAGAATATCAAATTCTTGCTACTTATAGAATAAGCTAGATTCTAACACTTTATGCAACGATCCTTTCGTAATGTCACTACACCAAAGTCACAAAGACTATTGCCAATGATATTACAAAGTCCTCTATCGGAGATTGTTACAAGACAATTCCTTAGATATGATGTCTCTCTCTCAAAGTACATTCCTTTGAACATCCTTTTGCATAAAAGTTTCTAATCTAGATATAGATTTTCAATATTTACTTCCTAATATGAACACGCTTCCATATTTTCCTCATGACAACTCATTCTTAATAGAATCTTTTCTATTTGTAATGATGTCGATATGGTCCATCCAATATGGAAATATTTCCATATTTTCCAATACTATACTTCCAACTACTCACAAGCGACCAATCCTCGTCGAACTTTGGATTGTCCTTTGATAGTTGTTTAATTATTTTAGTCAAAACCAATTCTAGTCCCTTTTCCCTCTAAATGCGCTAGACATTTGGAAAATTTTAGAATGGTCAAACATTAAAGCATTTGCAATCGATCCTATACTCGAAGTGTATGGGACACGATGCATAATGTTTTATTTGCTATGTTCTCAAAATTCGAATTGTGAAGAGGAATGCCGTAATCATAATCGAAATTTTAAGAACACACAATGTACCTTTGACTAAATTTATTAACATTCCACAACCTAATCCTTTAGATTTGAAATGAATCATAATATTCTCTCCCTTAATTATAGCAAAACAACTTTATAACCCATACTACTTTGCAAGGTTTAACTCTTGTTTTCTTTAATTAATATTGCCAACTTTGCAATACGCGCCTTAATAATCATACAATCATAACATTTATGCTCCCACTATCATGACGATTATTGTAAAACATAACACTTATGCTCCCACTAGCTTTGACATGTATTCATAAACATCTTAACTTTCAGAAAACAATACCTATTGAATTTCTTAACTCCATGTTTCTAATACTTAATGCTTTGATAATCTTTTATCAAGGCTTCTTGAACTTATACACCTTTGCCTTTAGATAGTTCATATGTGTGTCTCAACAATTAAGACTAATTGTCAAACCTCACAATTCAAATTATGGAAAGGGATACCGTAACCATAATCGAATTCGAGAATGCAATTTTACAATCACTATCTTCTTAAAATCTTTCTTAGTGAAAGCATTTCCTCACAATCATTTTCATGAAGGAGGAAATCTTATGACACTTAGATTTAAACGGTGTATGTGTTCCTATCCATGTGAATTTGTTAAAACCAAAGTTTACGACATATTCAAACTTATATGGACCGAACTTTCTTAATCTTGATTTCTTGCCTTATGGTAGTACAGCTGCCCACCACGTCTTCCAAGTAGTTAAGCAGCTCACCTTTTCCTATCAATGTACCTTTCATTGATTAAGGTGCCTTGCCTTTTATGCGTTCAAAATGAGAACTCATAGGACTCACATGCATAATTAACTCAATTGGAACAGCACATAATCAAAATATTCTCAACACGATAGGTTGTAAACCTCAACTCGTGTGCTAGTGATGATCGATAAGGTTTATTTGATTTGTTCTTGAAACCTTTCAAGACCATTAATACTCCCACTGATTCCTTGACATATAAGATTCTCTTGTCAATAAACATTTGTTGACAACCAAATATTCAAGAGTTAGTGTAGCTTTTATCAAAACACTTCATAAATTGGTCCAAGTTGGTCTTTATCTTATTCAAGACATCACAACTTTCCACATTTTATGAATGTTATAAACCTTTAATACTTTTCACTCATTGCCACAATCTTCACTTTAAGACTTGTTATTAGAACGAAGTATAATAGACTTCTTGATTTTTTTATTTCTTCAGTTCTTGATTCCTCTTCTCAAACATACAATTGTACTAAGATTTACTTAGAGGATCAATTGAGATATGGTTCTTAATCATTAAGACCTATCATAAAGCATAAAAGGTACTCTCCCTTCTTTTTAGAATGGAGAAACTTTTATCTTTCTGCCTACTTGACTCTTCTTATTCGTTCTGCTATTGATTTAAACATTTTCAATCAATTCAGAATTACACTTAATCATATTTACTAAACCTTTAGTAAATCATGAAGAATGTCTTTGTTACTCTTATGGTGGACTTTGATCAACACGCAACTTTGTGTACTTGATCTCCTAGTCCTTCACTTGACACTTTGTCAATAAATTAGTCTAATTTCCAAAATATGAAATTTCTCATTCATCGTGCAACCAAGTTGCATGATTCCAAGTTTCTGTCCAATTGAAACTTGGGCGATGAGAAACTCTCCCTATTTGGTAAATTCTTGAATTTCCATAACACAATAAGAAACAAATCCATTATTGCTAATAATTTTAACATCAATTTTTCATACACGCCATTGTAAGGATAAATAAATAAAATTTAAAATCAAAATTTATTTATTGCGGAAAAATTTGTCCTTACAATGCAACTCATTGAAAAACATATGCTAATACATCTTTCTTATCAATCTAATTCTAACTTTAAGTAGTAGCTCAAGAATCTAATCTTCGAGAAACGTGATCGAAATCCATTCCTTCACGGTTAGATTCTGCTCACTTCTTCCCTTAAGCTTCTTTTCTTTTCTTCGATCCTTCAAAACATCAATTGTAATCTTATCACATTATGTATTCAGAATCTAGAATGAAGCTTAAAAGAGTTAGTCAATGGATTTTACCTAAATTAGAGCCATACGTTTCGACTCTCCCATCTCTTAGATCTCTTAGGTAAATAGGGAAGCTTCGTCTCCAATGCCCCTTCTCTTGGCAATAAAAGCAAATTGACTCTTTTTGGAATAGGACATGGAACTACTTCAGACATCGCCTTTCTCTTATGATCAATCTTTTCAATCATAGCATGTCTTTCGTTGCCATTGTCTATATCCATAGAGATCTCGAAGGCAGATTCACCAATCAACTTTGTTTTTCTATTGCGCCAAACCATTGCTGATTCAGCAGCAATAAGCATATAGGTGAGATCTATAAGGGTCAAGTCGCGGTTCATCATATAGTACTCTCTTACGAACTCACTATATGAGTTAGGAAGTGACTGAAGAACCCAATCAACAGCCATTTCCTCGGATCCTAACATTCTTAACCTATCAATGTGTGACTTCATCCCTAGGACGTGTGCACACACCGACTTTCCTTCTTTATGTTCACTTGCCAAAAGGGCTTGAGTGATCTTGAAATTTTCAAGCCTTTGAACTTGTGGGTTAGGGAGAATAATTGGAGGAGGAGGAGGAAGTGAAGCATGATCTCTTTTGTTCCTCAATCGAATCGTGGAATATCATCTTCATGTAGAATGCTTGTTCCACGGGATTTAGGAAGACCATAGTTGTCGAACTTTGACATCTACAAAACGGGAGAAAAAATGAATTCAAGTTAGTTGATAGATTGAGTCCTTAGTAAATCACCCAAATGAAATACTAAGGCTAGAACCCAACACAATATTCTACAACTCGGGAGAGGGATGTCGTAACCCTAATTGATGAATATTTGAAGGTAAGTGAATGACGATTCACTAATTTCCACCACGAAAAACGAAAAAGAAATTTAAGTTTTAAATCTATGAAAACTCCTAGATCCTTTGAGATTCATTGAACTTTCAATGGCATGTTTAAATCTCGATATGCCCCTCTTGTTTGTGACTGGGATGCCGAGGATCACAAAGCGGGTGTGAATCACCATGCAAACTTACATGGTGCCCTCACATGTTACAATCACCTATTCGATGTGCCGGTAAACCACACACGCTCTACCTAACTATGGCAAACATTGAGTCACCCTTTGCTACCTTTGCTTAGAACCATTTAGTATGCCGGTAAACCACACACGCTCCACTAACGTCTTCGTAAGGGCACAAAGTGTAATTTCATGGAATTGCATCAATTCACTTTTCCCTAAGTAACTAAGATTGGGAACTTGCAAAACATTTAGTTACTTTGTATTTCATTATACTTATAATGGAAGGTTTCGTCCTATCCTACCCATTCGGCTAACGACCCTCCACTAGTCAAGAGTGCGGTGGGTAAGAGTGGATACCCATTCAATCGCCATATTATAGACAATTTCCTTAAACACCCCTTATAGACCAGCTTCGTGAATGAGGCCTACTAACGGTAAGACTGACTTTTACTCATACATATATATAATGTTAGACTTTTAATGTTATATATAGTATAGGGTGCATTTTATACTTTTAAAATACTATGTGGTTAACTTTAACAATTACACTTTCAATTCAATTAAATGGTTAACCTAAACTTTTATGGATTTATTAAATCTCTTTTAATTATACTCCTTAATTAATTAATAAAACCATAAGGGTGTATTTGAACTTTTCAAAACATTTCTAGCATTTTAGAATTTAACATTCCTAATTAACTTTTAATCAACTTTTAAATTCCAAAACTTGAGGGCAAGTTTTGAAACCTTTTTCAAAACATTAGGGTTTTAAATATTTAAATTTCAAAACAACAAAACTTTTGGGTTCAAATTTAAACTATAAAACCTAAAGGGTAAAATATGAAACTTTTCATAACAACAAGGATCAAATAACAAATAATCTAAATTAACATTTAATCACATAATTATCTATATTTGATTTATTTAATGATTTCTTGCAAAACAATTTATCAATTTAATCAAAATAATCAATCAATTATCATATAAGGAAACAAATATTTTATTAATTGATAATTATCTTTAATTAGATCAAGGATATAGTCATATATATATCATAAAATCAGATTTATATTGATCCAACATGATAAGGTAACTATCCTAATGCAAAAACAACAAGAAATCCCGAGATAAGCACTATCTGACAAGTTGACTCGTCGAGTCAAGCGTGGACTCGTCGAGTCACCCTGGACTCGGCGAGTTCAGCTATGGACTCGGCGAGTCCAGCCTCTAGAACACCAAAAAATCGAATTTTTTAGATATACAATGCATCAATACAATTGAAACCATCCTAGGCTCTGATACCACTGATGGGTTTTGCTCATAAGACATCCTATGTGCTCATACAAACCCTAATGCTTGGATCTAGGTTTCTCTATTGTACATGCTTGATTGTTATGTAGCAATAACAATCCCAATTCCTCCTTGAATTGACTTTGGAATGCTTAGAGTCACAAGTGTCACTCCTCTAATGGTTCACAAACACCATAAGCAAGAGGATGAAGAGGAGAGAGGTTGGAGGCTGCCAAAAACGTGTAGAAACCCTAACAAGAAGCTTAGCCACGTTTTTTAGCCTTAAGGGGTCTTTATATAGTTGGGCTATTAGGGTTATCTAACAAGGAAACCCTAATTTGGATGCTTAAGCCCTAAGCAACCCATAGACTCCTTTAATTAAGCCCATGGACGATTTCCTTATGGGTTTCCCATTAGAATTCGTCCATCCCTTAATATAAGGCAATCCATGGCCCAAATTATAATTATCTTATAATTACAATTCCAGTCCCTTAAGTTTACTTAATCTCTTTTAGTCACAAAACTAATTACCAATTAATTATTGACTAATATTAATTAAACAATATGATTTCTCCTTTAATATATTATTCCCATAATATATTAATAAATCAAAATTAATCCTTTCTCTCCATAATTCATCCTATCAAGTCGCTTTGGTGAAGGCAACCCAAAAGGACCATGCACCATCTAGTGAGGGAACTTTCCCTATCCACATATCCAACATCTCACGTCTCACGAAAGCCTTGCAATCCCAAACCCTTATGTGTGCTAATGAGGGAACTTTCCCTATCCACATCTAGTGAGGTGTTTTGGCAACCTTTTTAGTTTGGACTCAATTAAGGATATGGTTGGCAGTCTCTAAGGCATACCCCCAGAATGAGATAGGTAACTAAGCTCGACTCATCATGGAACAAACCATGTTCAACAAGGTTTGATTGCGCCTCTCAGCCACACCATTAAGCTGTGTTGTCCTAGGTGGCGTCATCTGTCAAAAAATTCCCCATTCCTTAAAGTAGTCAAGGAAATCGATACTAAGATACTCACCACCCCGATCGGATCGGAGCATCTTTATCGTCCTGCCCAATTGATTCTCCACTTCTTGCTTAAAGTCTTTGAGCTTGTCAAAGTTTTCTGACTTATGCTTGATTAAGTAGACATAGCCATATCTACTGTAATCATTAGTAAAAGTCACATACAATCGGTTAGCATCCCTTGTGATGGTTTTGAAGGGCCCACACACATCGGTGTGCACAAGATCCAACAAACCCTCACCCATTTCACAAGTACCAGTTAATGGTGACATAGTCATTTTTCCAAGTAAACAAGATTCGCAAGTGTCATCCGACCTTAAGTCGAATGACTCCAAAACTGCAGCCTTTTGGAGTTGGCCTAGGCACTTCTTGTTGACATGTCCAAGACGACAATGCCACAAGGATGCCTTATCCAAACTATTGGAAGAATCAATATGTAATACATTATTTCCTAAGTTTTCTACAACCATCATAGTTTCATATACACCATTAAAAGGTAATGCTTTAAAATAAAACACACCATTATAAAAAGCATCAATAACACCAATTTCATTATCAAATGAAAAGCTATAGCCTTGTTTGTACAAACCATGAAAGGAAATAATATTTCTCGCCATATCAGACAAGTAAAAAAAATTATTCCAATCTATTTCTAACCCACTACTAAGCAATAAAGAGTAACTCTAATCTTGGTGACAAGTGAAATTTCCTATTCCCCATGATCAAGTTTATCTTCCCGTGCTCCACATCCTTACTTCTTTTTAGGCCTTAATTACCAGAAAAAAAATGTGAAATCCACAACATGTGTTAAGGACCCAAGAGTTACCATGTGATGAGTTTTTAGATAAAATAGTGTAAATACCTGCCTGGGTGGGTTTAACCTTCCCATCCTTAACATCTTGCAAGTACTTGGGGCAGCTTTGCTTCCAGTGCCCTTTATCATGACACAAAAAGCACTCTGCTTCTTTTGGGCTGGTTAAGGGAGTAGCAGAACCTCCTTTGGTTCCACTTGAAGAGTATCCATCAATAGACTTTCCCTTGCGGCTCTTAGAGGGATCCTTCATCTTCTTCCATTTACCTTACCCAATTGCCAGAACAGGAGCAGTAGAAGGACTAGTAACAACTAATTTGCCTTTGAGACTACTTTCAGCAGTCCTCAAAAGCCCTTGAAGTTTGCTAAGTGTGACATCATCCTTGTTTATATGATAGCTCATGCAAAATTGATCATAACATGGAGGTAAGGAGTATAGAATGATATCTATAGCCAGTTCCTCATCGAAGTTCATATTCAACTTTAGCAAACGGTCCACAAACCCTTGCATTTTCTGCAAGTGGATCATGATGGACTCTCCATCAGGTCTTGGTGCATCTAAAAAGGGTAGAAGTCCTCGTAGGACTTTTGGAGTTCAACTATCATGGTGGCCAACATGATACAAGACACCTTGGTGGCATCCTTCTCATGAGTCCTATCTCAGCTATCTCCTCAGGAGAAGCAAACAATTCATCGATTTCCTTAAGCTCCTTGTCAAGGAAATATTCCTTATCCTCATAAAGAGTGACCATCCTGATGTTGCTAATCCGATCATTGAAGTTAGTGCCATCAAAAATGACTCTCCCACACAAGTTCATGAGAGAGAAGGAGCTAATAGGATTTGAGCTAGAAGCAGTGTTGGAAGACATCTGAAAAAAGAAAACACAAAGTTTAGATTAGATAAGAGTCCTTAATATAACACCCAAAATAAAATATTAAGGCTAGGATCCAACACAATATTTTACAATTTGGAAGAGAGATACCGTAATCCAACTTGCAAAATATTTAAACGTAGGTAAATGACAATTTACCAATTTCCACCACGAAAAATGAAATAGATTATTAATTTTTAATTGGATTGAAATTCCTAGGTTCTTTTGAGATTCATATAACTATTCAATGGCATGTTTAAATTTCAATTATGCCCTTCAAGTTTGTGACTGGGATACCGAGGATCACAAACAAGGTGTGAATAACCATGCAAATTAACTTGGTACTCTCAATGTCATTTATCACCTAATCGATGTGTCGGTTAACTACACACGCTCCACCTCGTTGACAAACATCAAGCTACCCTTTTCCACCCTTACTAGTCCAAGTTAATGTGTTGGTTGTAACGACATAAAATTTCCAACCAAAAATTTTCATTTTTACAACCATCAAGACATGAGTAAATAGTTTAGATTCCCAAAATAACAACGTAGTCTCAAACGATTACATAACAAAAGATAAAATAGTTTCCCCGAGTGTGTGTACGGTCACGCTGGCGCCTTCCCACGGTCCTCACTCGTACCTGAAACACATAAAGCAACAATTGTAAGCATAAAGCTTAGTGAGTTCCCAAAATACAACATACGCACATACGCCTTTCCAGGCCTTGACCTTCCGGTCCATGTGTCTCAGGGGACTTCCGTCCCGACTGGGTAAACCTTCCGGTCCTACCCACGTCAACCCTTACCATCCATATGACCACGCCTTCCGGCCCATATCAAACATATCATACATAACACATATAGCAAATAACTTAACACGCATAAGGCATATATTTCATATCATATTCGACCTTCCGGTCACACAGTCAAAACCCTTCCGGGCACAGTATAGTGAGAAGACTCACCTCGTATGCCTCGCTAAGTTGCTAATCGTGAATCCTGGAATCACTCGGGCTCGAACCCTCGAGCTGCAATCCTCCTATGATATTATAAATCTATAAATATTACTTGTACCACCAAGGTGGACCATCCAAATCAAGTCAACATAGGTTGACCTGGTCAACAGTCTTTAGTCAATTTGGACTAGACTCGGCGAGTGCACAATAGTGACTCGGCGAGTCTACGCGTTTTTACCAACTCTCAAGAATTTTCCCTTTGACTCGTCGAGTACTCCCCCGACTCGACGAGTTCCACCTGGGCCTGAATCACAGGGCCACCGCGACTCAACTCGCCGAGTCGAAGGTCAACTCGGCGAGTCCCATCCTGACTCGGTCCACCTGTCAAAACCTTTCCAACTCTCTGCGACTCACTGAGTTGCCCACAACTCGGTCCAGTCTACACACAGGATGGTCTCAAGGACTATCTTCAAGCGACTCGTCGAGTCTGTTCTTCAGACTCGGCGAGTCCATGCCATGCACCAGCTAAAACTGGCTTTTGCGGTCAGATCCGTTCCATAAATACATAGATCTGGCCTTCCCAAGCTTATTTGTCACGTAAAGTCTCAGTCTTGGTTGCCATGCAATGCATACAAGGCTTATTTTGAAGAAACAACCTTTAATATGGCAAGTTTAACTTCTAACTCAAAAGGATGGACATAAAGCTTGTCATAAGGGGTCTCCTGGACCTGCTAAAGTCCAGATCTAGGTCCCATATCCCCATGGGACCTCTCATACTTCTTATTCAAGCCAAGAAATGCAAGAAGAAACCCTAGATTTGGCACATCAACACAAAACATGAAGTTTGGCTCTGAAAATTACCTCAAGAAGACTCCCTTGATGAAATAGCAACAAATCTAAGCTCCCCAACACTTCAAGCTTGCTCCTCTCCCTCCTTTCCTTGCAAAATCCCACAAAATGATGAACAAATGGCCTTCAAGCACACTCACAAGGGCTTACAGACGTATGGAGGCTCTTAGGGTTCAAGGTGGCCGCAAATGAGGGCCATAAGGTCCTTTAAATAGGGCTTAGGACCGGGAAATTACGGTTTCATTAAACAGTGCGGACTCGTCGAGTCCATCCCTTGGACTCGCCGAGTCCGGACGCGAACCCCCGCTAAAAACCGCGACCCGACTCGGCGAGTTCAACCACCAACTCGCCGAGTCCCCTCACAGAATGTCAAAATATATAAGAAATGAAGATACCTGGGCACCCAAATCCGTCCCTGAAAAGTCATAAGCCCCCGACCATCCGTAACAAATCTTGATACCTGACCTACCACCCGTTCCTTCTTCTGGTGTTCCGGCTTTGCAGCCTCCATCTGAGCCCTTCGAATAATGTCCAGAATCGGGGTCAAAACCGTCAACCTCATACAAATGTCTCGGATCGGGGCGCTATCCGCCCTACGGCTCAATGCGTCGGCTACCACATTAGCCTTGCCCGGGTGGTACAGGATCTCACAATCGTAATCCTTCACCACATCCAACCACCTCCTCTGTCGCATATTCAGATTTGGCTGATCCATCAAGTATTTCAAGCTCTTATGGTCCGTGTAAATCGTACACCGAACCCCGTACAAATAGTGTCGCCAGATCTTGAGGGCAAACACCACCGCCCCCAATTCCAGGTCGTGCGTGGGATATCTCGACTCATGAGGCTTCAACTGCCTCGAAGCGTACGCTATCACATGACCCCTCTGCATAAGTAACGCCCCCAAACCCGATATAGAGGCATCACAA
This sequence comes from Lactuca saligna, assembly GCF_052625555.1. Taxonomy (NCBI): domain Eukaryota; kingdom Viridiplantae; phylum Streptophyta; class Magnoliopsida; order Asterales; family Asteraceae; genus Lactuca; species Lactuca saligna. The sequence goes on from NC_136420.1 coordinate 218,768,626, forward strand.
TATACCACAAAATCCTCCATCCCTTCCGGGAGTGCAAGCACTGGAGCCTCGCACAATTTCTGACGAAGCGTCTCAAACGAAGACTGCTGCTCCGGTCCCCATGAAAACGCAACACCCTTCCGGGTCATCCTAGTAAGTGGCACAGCGATCTTGGAGAAATCCTTGATAAATCTGCGGTAATATCCAGCCAAACCCAGAAAACTTCTGATCTCGGTGGGCGATCTCGGCACCTCCCACCTCAACACCGCCTCAATCTTGGCCAGGTCGACCAATATCCCCTTCTGGTTCACAAGATGCCCGAGGAATTGGACCTCTCGTAACCAGAAATCACACTTGGAGAACTTCGCATACAGTCTCTCCGATCTCAAAACCCGAAGAATCTCCCGCAAATGCTCCTCATGCTGGTCCCTAGTCCTCGAACACACCAAAATATCATCGATGAATACGATCACCGATCGATCCAGCATCGGTCGGCACACCCTGTTCATGAGATCCATGAATACGGCCGGGGAATTGGTGAGCCCAAAAGGCATCACTACAAACTCATAATGTCCATAACGAGTCCTGAAGGCAGTCTTTTGGATATCCTCCTCGCGAACCCTCATCTGATGATATCCCGACCTCAAGTCAATCTTGGAAAACCAAGATGCCCCCTGCAACTGATCGAACAGATCGTCGATCCTAGGTAACGGGTATCGGTTCTTAATCGTCAACTTGTTTAACTCCCGATAATCGATACACATCCGATGTGAACCATCCTTCTTTTTGACGAACAAAATCGGCGCTCCCCAAGGCGAGCTACTTGGTCGAATGAATCCCTTCCCCAACAGCTCCTGAAGCTGCGAGGATAATTCCTGCATTTTCGGTGGAGCGAGACGGTAAGGCGCCTTGGCAATGGGCACCGCCCCCGGAACCAAATCGATACGAAACTCCACTTGCCTCTCCGGAGGCACACCTGGTAACTCCTCGGGGAACACATCCGCAAACTTGCATACAACCGGAACGTCATCAATCGAATTGGGCCTCTCCGTGGTCACACGAGTATCCATCACATAGGCTATGAATCCATCACAGCCCTGCTGCAGACTCTACCTTGCCCTGGCCGCTGAACAAAACGCTGACCCACACCGGGTCCCTTCGCCATAAACCGTGAGCACTCCCCCACTAGGGTCTCGAATCATCACCAGCTGTCTCTCGCAGTCAATGACTGCTCCAAACTTACTCAACCAATCCATGCCCACGATAATGCAAACATCCCCCATAGCTATAGGGACCAAGTCTATAGGAAACTCGACCCCAAAAATCTCGAGCACGCATCCTCGAATCACCTCGGTGGCATATACTGCTCTCTCGTTTGCTATAGCAACTCGCAGGGGACGACTCATCGTCTCCCGATCGATATCGATGTACTGGCTAAAAGCCAGCGAAACAAAGGACCGACTCGCACCTGAGTCGAATAATACCAAAGCAGGCACATGATTCACAAGAAAAGTACCTACGCATATAGGAATATAAGCATAATGTCTCAGCATAAATGTAAATACGTGAAAGAATACATACCGGCCACTACATCAGGCGCCGCGCGGACCTCCTCCGCAGTCAACTGGAAAGCTCTCCCACGAGCCTTCGGGGCCTCGGTCTTCACTGGCCGAACCTCAGGAACCCTGGCAGCAGGCGAAGATCCCTGGCGAAGTTGGGGGCACTCGGCCTTCCGATGGCCAGTCTGGTTGCAATGGAAGCAGACCATAAATCCCTTGGGGCAATCCCTCGCAATGTGCCCCTCCTTGCCACACTTGTAGCAAGCACCCGATCGACATGCCCCCTCGTGACCCTTGCCGCACTTCCCACAAGTACGGCTCTTCTGTCCTCCGGATCTCAAATCAGCGGACTTGGTCCGCTTGGCTGCCGGCTGCGACTGAGCCGGCCGCCGATCCATCCGTTGAGACTCGACCTCCTCCCTGGCCTGGGTCTCCAACTCGATCTCCCGCTTCTTGGCATTCGCCTGAAGCTCAGCAAAAGTCTGATATGATGAGTTCGATATGAACTCCCGGATGTCTCTCCTCAGCACTCCCAAATACCGGCTCATCCGAGCCTGCTCCGTGGACACCTGCTCGGGGCAGAACATCGCCCTCTCATGAAACTTCCGCGTGATCACTGCAACCGAATCATTACCCTGCTTGAGGGTCAAGAACTCCTGAACCAACCATTCCCTCTCTACCGGGGGAACATACTCATCTCTGAACATAGCAGTAAATCTCTCCCAAGTCAAGGCTGAAACCTCCGCGAGAGTGAAGTTCGCCGTCACGAACTTCCACCAATCCTTTGCTCCCAGGCGGAGCTGGTTCAGGGCGAACCGCACCCTCAGATGCTCCGGACATGAACAAGTATAGAAGCATCCCTCAATATCGGCAATCCACCTCATCGCAGCAATCGGATCCTGAGTCCCATCAAACTCTGGTGGCTTCGTGTTGCTGAACTCCCGGAACAGCAACGAGTCACCCCCCTGTGGTCTGGCAGCAGCCACAGCTGCGGTAGCTGCAGCAGCGGCAGCCTCAGACAACGCGGCGTACCGCTCATCAAATGTCTCCATCAGCGTGGTCTTAATAGACCCAAACATCTCCGGGATCTCGGCCCGGATCGCTGCAGCTACCTCCTCATGAATCATCTGACGAAGCTCCTCGTCAGTCACTCCACTCGTGCCAGGTCTGTGTCGTGGTCCAACCATGATGTCTCTGAAATACAACAAAAGAATATCAGAGACCCTATCGGGTAAAAATCGCACTCGATAACGTAGTCCTGCTCAGTTTTCGATACTCAGGGGTTCCCACTTGGCTGCCTACTAACCCGGTGTCCTTGGTAGTACGGGCCCAATACTGCCAGTTACAACGCGTCGGTATTCACCCAAGTCATCCTCCCCAACCTCGAATCCTGAGCACTCTATTCTTTTCATACTCTTGTTACTCACTTGCTCTCGAGCACCTCATAGAAGCAAGTTTTCCTAGACTAAGGCATCACAAAATCAGGCCACTCTAGCCCTAATATGTATACCTAGTCTACTAGCATGCGTATCATATCATATCATATATCGTAACACATATAATAAGAGTATTTTGGGGATTTTTACCGTTCGGGCGCTGGCTGACCGTACACACTTTTTCTTCTTTGGTCGTCTCACTTATCAAAAATCTAAATTTTAATTAATTAAATTAAATTTTTTGTAAAAAATTTTCGCCAATCCCCGGTTTGAGTCCAGTTACGCCCGAAGGTGTACCCGAATCCCTCAAACCAAGGCTCTGATACCAACTTGTAACGACATAAAATTTCCAACCAAAAATTTTCATTTTTACAACCATCAAGACATGAGTAAATAGTTTAGATTCCCAAAATAACAACGTAGTCTCAAACGATTACATAACAAAAGATAAAATAGTTTCCCCGAGTGTGTGTACGGTCACGCTGGCGCCTTCCCACGGTCCTCACTCGTACCTGAAACACATAAAGCAACAATTGTAAGCATAAAGCTTAGTGAGTTCCCAAAATACAACATACGCACATACGCCTTTCCAGGCCTTGACCTTCCGGTCCATGTGTCTCAGGGGACTTCCGTCCCGACTGGGTAAACCTTCCGGTCCTACCCACGTCAACCCTTACCGTCCATATGACCACGCCTTCCGGCCCATATCAAACATATCATACATAACACATATAGCAAATAACTTAACACGCATAAGGCATATATTTCATATCATATTCGACCTTCCGGTCACACAGTCAAAACCCTTCCGGGCACAGTATAGTGAGAAGACTCACCTCGTATGCCTCGCTAAGTTGCTAATCGTGAATCCTGGAATCACTCGGGCTCGAACCCTCGAGCTGCAATCCTCCTATGATATTATAAATCTATAAATATTACTTGTACCACTAAGGTGGACCATCCAAATCAAGTCAACACAGGTTGACCTGGTCAACAGTCTTTAGTCAATTTGGACTAGACTCGGCGAGTGCACAATAGTGACTCGGCGAGTCTACGCGTTTTTACCAACTCTCAAGAATTTTCCCTTTGACTCGTCGAGTACTCCCCCGACTCGACGAGTTCCACCTGGGCCTGAATCACAGGGCCACCGTGACTCAACTCGCCGAGTCGAAGGTCAACTCGGCGAGTCCCATCCTGACTCGGTCCACCTGTCAAAACCTTTCCAACTCTCTACGACTCACTGAGTTGCCCACAACTCGGTCCAGTCTACACACAGGATGGTCTCAAGGACTATCTTCAAGCGACTCGTCGAGTCTGTTCTTCAGACTCGGCGAGTCCATGCCATGCACCAGCTAAAACTGGCTTTTGCGGTCAGATCCATTCCATAAATACATAGATCTGGCCTTCCCAAGCTTATTTGTCACGTAAAGTCTCAGTCTTGGTTGCCATGCAATGCATACAAGGCTTATTTTGAAGAAACAACCTTTAATATGGCAAGTTTAACTTCTAACTCAAAAGGATGGACATAAAGCTTGTCATAAGGGGTCTCCTGGACCTGCTAAAGTCCAGATCTAGGTCCCATATCCCCATGGGACCTCTCATACTTCTTATTCAAGCCAAGAAATGCAAGAAGAAACCCTAGATTTGGCACATCAACACAAAACACGAAGTTTGGCTCTGAAAATTACCTCAAGAAGACTCCCTTGATGAAATAGCAACAAATCTAAGCTCCCCAACACTTCAAGCTTGCTCCTCTCCCTCCTTTCCTTGCAAAATCCCACAAAATGATGAACAAATGGCCTTCAAGCACACTCACAAGGGCTTACAGACGTATGGAGGCTCTTAGGGTTCAAGGTGGCCGCAAATGAGGGCCATAAGGTCCTTTAAATAGGGCTTAGGACCGGGAAATTACGGTTTCATTAAACAGTGCGGACTCGTCGAGTCCATCCCTTGGACTCGCCGAGTCCGGACGCGAACCCCCGCTAAAAACCGCGACCCGACTCGGCGAGTTCAACCACCAACTCGCCGAGTCCCCTCACAGAATGTCAAAATATATAAGAAATGAAGATACCTGGGGATCCGGGCTGTTACATTGGTTAGCCACATACGCTCCATTAACGACTTGGCAAGGTGTAAAGTAAAATTTCATTGATTAGCATCAATTTCACAATTTCCTAAAGTAAATAAGATTGGGAATTTAATAAAACATTTAGTTACTTTATAATTATCATTATACTTTAATGAGAATTAATGTCCTATCCTACCCGTTCGACTAACGACCATCCACCAGTCAAGGAAGTGGTGGGTGAGAGTCGACACCCATTAAACCACTATTTTATAGGTAGTAACCTTATACCCCCTTATAGACCGGCTTCGTGAATGAGGTCTGCTAACGGTAAGACTGACTTGTATTATACATACATATAATTATTAAACTTGTAGTATTATAACAGCATAAGGGTTAAAATTTAAACTTTTAAAATTATAGGGTTTGGAATTAAAGTATTCAAAAGTGTGACTTTACAAATTCCAAAACTTAAGGGAAAATTTTGAAACTATTCAAAACATTTTATTTCCATAAATTATGAGTTTAATGACTTTTAAAAGAAAAGACTTTTGGTTTTCCATAACTGGAGGACAAGTTATGGAGTCCATTAAAAAGCATTTAGATCATCAATTAAACTAACAAGAAGTGTCAAAAAAATATCTATGATCTAGTTAAACTCATAAGCAAAGATAATTCACATCAACAATTTTCAAGAAATTAGCTAATCATATAAACTAATACAAATCTTAAAACTTTGAAAATTATCTTTTAATTGTACAAGCATGATCATTACCTTATGAAAAAACATATTTCATGGTTCAAAAACAACTCAATGAGTACATGAACTGGACTCGTCGAGTTGGCACTTTTCTAAGTGGACTCGGCGAGTCACCCAATGGACTCAGCGAGTTCACTGGTCAGAAGGCAGAAAAACAATTTTTTCAACTTTAAAAAGAAATGAGCAACAAGTATAACAGAAAACAACCCTAGGCTTTGATACCATTGATGGGTTTTAAGCACTCTAACAACCTTAAGGTGCACATACAACCCTAAATGCTTTGGATCTATGTTTTCTCTAATTATACATGCAATTTTATTTTTCAAGGCATTGTCCTAAACTAGAATACAAAACTATGGGTACTTGCATAACAAAAACTAGTTGAATGACATACCTTTTCTTGTAGCTTGTTGACTTCAACCTTTCTGAGCCTAGCACCCCATTAGTGATGCCTTAAATGCTTCAAAAAACACCACCAAGAATGGAGAACTAATGAGAGAGAATACTTGCACTCTACAATCGGTTATGGCTCTCCAAGAACACTCTAGTGCCAATTTCATGAACCATGGGACTTCTTATATAGTGTGGCTAGGATTAGGGTTACATCCATGTAAACCTGATGTGCATGAACTTTCATCTTACTTAGGATCCAAGGGTTAAACCTCCATGGACTATCCATGGACTATAATGTTAGTTTAGCCCAACCTAAATAACCATAGGCCCACACTATAAGAATCATTGATTTACCAAATCAATCCCATTATATTTAAATAGTCTCTTTTGATCACTAAATTAATTCCAAACTAATTCTTGATCATCATTAATTAAATAATATGATTTCATATTAATATATTATAACTTATAATATATTAATAAATCATAATAACCTCTTCTCAAAAGTCCATCCTTAAAAATTGTTTCGGTGAAATGTAACCCAAATGGACCATGCTAGTTTCGGGTCAAATACATACCAAATATAGTTATGGACTTAGATACCTTATCCAACCAAATCCTCTAAATTTCCTTCGTCGGTTGACTCTTGAGTCTCTTCAAGGTCAATGGTACTCCCGGTATCCTCTTTGCATACGAGCTCTCTATTGCTAAAGACTCCTTTTCGTGCTACAAGGAGCGCATTCTCACTAGGTATGTAGAAAAAATATCCAAAAGACTTTGGGTGGTAACCAATGAAAATACATCTCTCACTTCTAGGTTCTAGTTTTTGGATTAGATGTCTAATCCCATAACTATTTTGGTATGTACTTGACCCGATTACGAGCATGGTCCATTTGGGTTGCCTTCACCATAGCAACTGATAGGGTAAATTAAGGAGAAAGAGGATTAATTATGACTTATTAATATATTATAATAATAATATGTCAAAGGATAAATCATATTGTTTAATTAATATTAGTCAAGAATTAATTAAGAATTAGTTTTGTAACTAAAAGAGATTAATTAAATAGAGGGGACTGATTGTGTAATTATAAGATAGTTGCATAAATGGGCTGATAGACTCCATAGAAGTTGGAATGGACGAAATCTATGGGGAAACCCATAAGAATTTGTCCAAGGCCTCTAAGGACAGAGTTCATGGCTGCTTAGGACTTAAGCAGTCATATTAGGGTTTCCAGCTAAAACCCTAGAAGCCTAAGTATAAAAGGAACGCTTAGGCCTCCAAAAATGTGTCCAACATTTTGAAGGGAACCCTAGAACATTTTTGGTGCCACTCCTCTTCCTTATTCTTCATTCTTATTGCTTGTGGTGTTTATGACTCCATTAGAGATGCAACACTTGAGGCACCAGGCTTACAGAAGTCAGTTACAGGAAGGAATAGATTGTTGTTACTACACAACAATCAAAGGTAAGATCTAAACCCTTTATGATAATATTGAATATTGTATGCTTGATCTAGGGTTTATGGCTTTGGATGATTATTGCATGCTCATTAGACAAACTAGGTCCAAAGCTTTAGGGTTTGCATGTACACCATAGGATTGATGTTTTGCTCAAAACCCATTAGTGGTATCAAAGTCTAGGCTGTTTGTTTGATGTATTTGATGCTTGTTTAATCATTCATTGCCTGAAAATCAAAGTTTTTGGTCCTCTGCCTGACTGACTCGGCCAGCCTGTTGATGAACCCGGCGACTCAGGCTGACTCGGCGAGTCCTAGGGTCAAATAGAGGAAACTTCGGGATTTTTTTATTGATTTGGCTTGGGAAAGTTATGGAAAATGTTTTTAACACTTCAAATTCGATTTTTTATGTTTGGTATTGATTATCCTAATCCAAATAGTAGATAATTGTCTAAATTGAGATAATTACTTGTTTTATAAGATAAATGTTAATTATTTTTAGTTTTCATATGAATTATCTTGCAAGTAATTGAATTAGGTCAAAATTAGATAATCATCAATTATTTGATTAGTTGAATTATTTGTAATTTGATCTAGATAGTTTTGAAAAGTTTCAAAACTTGTCCTCAAGTTTTGGAATTTAAAATTTGATTGAAAGTTTAATTTTGAAAATTTTAAATTCTAAAACCCTAGTTGTTTGAAAAATTCAAATTACACCCTTATGGTTTTATTAAATTAATTAAATGTATAATTAAAAGAGAGCTAATAAATCCATAATGATTTGGTTTGTATTTAACTAAACTAAAAGTATAATTTATTAAATTAAACCACCTAGTATTTAAAATTGTAAAATACACTCTTATACTGTATAAAATTAAAAGTCTAATATTATATATGTATGAGTAAAAGGTTAGTCTTACCGTTAGTATGCCTCATTCACGAAGTTGGTCTCTAAGGGGTGTTTAAGGAAATTGCCCATAAAATGGCGATTGAATGGGTATCCACTCTTACCCACCGCACTCTTGACTAGTGGAGGGTCGTTAGCTGAACGGTTAGGATAGGACGCAACCTTCCATTATAAGTATAATGAAATACAAAGTCACTAAACACTTCTATAAATTCCCAACTCCTAGTTACTTTAGGAAAAATGTGGAATTGGTGCTAATCTATGAAATTGCACATTGCACCTTTATTAGTCGTTAGTGGAGCATGTGTGATTAATTGTCACACTAATATGGAACCAATGAAGGATGGCAATGGGTAGCTTGATGTTTATCATAGATCAATGGAGCATGTATGGTTAACCGGCACATTAATTAGGTGATTTGTAACATCGAGAGTACCAAGCTAATTTGCATGGTTATCCACACCTTGTTTGTGATCCTCGGCATCTCAGTCAAAAATGAAGGGCACAATTGAGATTTAAATACGCTATTGAAAAGTTCAATGAATCTTAAAAAATATAGGAGTTTCAGTTCATTTAAAACTTAAATTTCCTTTTTGTTTTTCATGATAGAAATGTTGGGTTATTAGCATTCTAACACTCCTATGGTGTACATGCAACCCTATAAACCTTGGATCTATGTTTTCTCTATAATACATGCAAATAAGAACTTTCCAAGGCTTTAATCCTAACTAGCATATTATGAAGTTCTTATACTACAAAGTACTAGTTAGATGACATACCTTTTGATGTAGCTTGACGTCTTCAAGCTTTAAGAGCTTAGCCCCAATAGTGTGGAAGCCTCAAGTGGAATCACAAATCACCAAAACACCTTGGAAGACTTTAGAGAATATGGATACTTGGTTCTCTCTTGTGAAATCGGCTAGCTCTTCTTAGTGTACCACACTAGTGCCCATTTCACCAACCAAGGACATCTTTATATAGTGTGGAGGATTAGGGTTAAACCCTAATACCCATGACCTTTCATTTCCTAGGATCCATGGGTTAAACACTCCATGGACTATCCATGAAAGCTTAGCCCAACCTAAATGAACTTGGCCCATTCCATATATATATAAGAGTCCATATTTAATTAGTTCCTTTTGATCACTTAATTAATTATAAATTAATTTTTGATCAATACTAATTAAATAATATGATTCCATAATAATATATTAGAACTTATAATACATTAATATGTAATCATAAACATACTATTCTCAAAAGATTATCCATATAAATTGTGTCGGTGAAGTGCAACCCAAATGGACCATGTCGGGTCGGTTCAAGTACATACCAAATATAGTTATGGACTTAGACATTAATCCAACAGTCTCCCACTTGGATAATTCTAAAACTATTATTGCGTATGACATCAAACCTAACTAGCAATCGTAGCTCTTAAAGCCGCTGTCGAACTCTGATCTTGTCAACGAACTTATCCATTAGATAAGGGATCATATATTCCACCATTCTAGATATCATATGGACCGAGACATGGATTATAATCATTCTCTCTGTCCATTTGTTGTTTCCCGATTTCCGATTTATGACGACTGACTAATTGAACAAATCAAATTAGTCCTGGCTCGGCCGATCACTTCCATTTGTCATCATCAAATCATCGAGGGGCCCACAAATATCACTTTTATCCCGAAGGTAAAAGGAATGGATAAACTTCGACTCATATGGCTTGTTCTACTACTTGTTGAATCATACACAAAGGCACGTTTTATAGCACCGAGTTACCAAGTGCGTTTTCGTGCAATCAATGTACAACCAACTCATATCTCTAGGTTTGAAGAATATAAGATATTATCGTCTCATGATCACTCGTAATAAAATCCATGAAGTGATTCCAATGAGCGCGGGTTGAATCCAATACTCAGAACTTATGAGCACTCATGAGTGTTGTAGCCCTTTGTCCAACACCTTAGACCTCTACAAGCCAACCCATGATAGTCTTAATTCATATCTACTTCCAACATATGACTGACTGTGGATGGTTTGAATAACTTAGTGATTCCGGAAGAATAACCTAGTTTATTCGGGAAGTCAAAACATGCAAAGTGAAACACAATAATAATTGAATCCAATATGGTATCAAAACCTATGAACATAAATAAAACACCTTTTATTTATCACCATATGATTACACATTATTTATTGTATATTGTTTCAGCTATCAACTTTATTCTTGAATTCAAAACAATAGTTGTCCCACGCTCCAAGAATGTATACTATGTTTTCTAAACACTAGTCATGCCATACACCCAGTATGCATACTATGCTTGTCTATGATATTTACTTTGTGAACTAGATCAATTGAACATAACTTCAATGATTCTCTTTTCACACTCCCAAATCGTTACTACAAATGCAAGAATTCCAAATTCATGCCATTTACTAAAATCTGTTAGATTCTAAACTTATATGCATTGTTCCTCTTGTAATGATTATGCACAAAGTCAGAAAGACTTGACAACAATCATTACAGAGTATTCCAAAGGTGATCAGCTCCTTGCAAACAACCTTCTTGCATTAAGTTTCCTAATCTTAAACAGATTGAAAATTCTAACTTTGAACCATTTCCAGATTCCATTTTGACTATCACTTCTGAACAAGAGTTGCCTCCTTCCAGATTATGTCAATATGGTCCTTCCAGAATTATCACTATACTTCCAACTATCCTTGAGCAACCAATCTTTGGTAAACCTTAGATTTTCCTCGAATATTGTTTAATCCTTTTAGTTATATCCAGTTCTAAACCTTTTCCCTTCTTAATGCCCTAGGCATTTGGAAAATTTTAGAAAGGACGAATATAGCACATGTAATCGATCCTAAATCCGAAGCATATGGGACTAAACCAGTCTTTTGCTATAACATTTCTATTTCAATTTGCCAAGTTCTCATAATTCAGATTATGAAAAGGGATGTCGTAATCATAATCGAATTTTAGAATGCAAATAATGGACCCATATACAGAATTTCCTTGGGTTTTGAGCCATTCCAACATGAAATTCATATATATATATATATATATATATATATATATATATATATATATATATATATATATATATATATCCTTGACTAAATGATTAAAGCCTCATGATCTAAGCTTATAGATTTGAGATGAAGTATAGTTTCCTCTCCCTTAATAATAGCAAAAGAACTTTTCCCAATTGAAACCTTTTGTTTTCTATAATTAACATTGCTAGCTTGCAATACTTATCATAATTATCATGCTCCCAGTAACATGATCATTATTAGCATAACACTTATGCTCCTACTAGCTTTGACATGTACTCAGAAATCAGCTGACTTTCTTACCAAAGTTCAGATTTCTAATACTAGATTGTTTTGATAAAACTTTATCAAAATCATACACCTTCCTTTAGATAGCATACTCGTGTGTCTACACAATGATGAAGAGGGATGTCGTAATCATAATGGTTAGACCTTTTTGCCACTTCTCACAAGTCCAGGTTAGTGTGCCGATAAACCACACACGCTCCACTAACGACTTTGAGAATGCAAATATCACAATTGCTATCTAGCTAAAATCTACTTAGTGAAAGTGTTTCCTCACCAACATTTTCATGAATCGGAGAGAAACCTTATGACACTTAGATTTAATGGTGTATGTGTTCTTATCCATGTGAATTGTCAAAACCATAGTCACAAGACAAGGATAATGACAAATCCAAACTCATATGGACTGAACTCAATCTTAACTTCTTGCCACCTGGCAGCTCAAGGGCCTGCCATTGCTTCCAAGTTGTTGTGCAACACATTGAGAACTCTAAGAACTCATATGCAAAGACAACTTTAACTGGAATGGGCACAGAATTTTTCAACATGATAGGTTGTACTCAAGTCGTGTGCTAGTGAAGAACTTCAGGTTCTATTCTTGATTTGTTCTTGAGACTTTCAAGACCTTTAAGACTCCCACTTTCCTCTTGACCTATAAGACTCCCTTGTCAAACATCCAAGAGATAGTATGGATTCTAACCAAGACAAACACTTCACACAATTAGCCTAAGTTGGTCTTTATTTTATCCAAAACATCACAACTTACCAATTTCAAATGTACAAGAGTAGAAAACTTTTACTCTTACATATGACAAGTGTTTTAAACCTTCTTCGAGACATGTCACTCAAGTTAAAATAAGAATTGTTTTTGGAACGAAGTATGAATCATCTTCTTGATTTAACCACTTTAACAATTCATAGTTCCTCTTCTTAGCTATAAGAAAGCACTTAGGGGATGAATTGTGATAAGGTCTCTAAATCATTAAGATGATCATAAAAACTGATACGAAAATACTCTCCTATCTTTTCAGATTTGAGAAACTTCTATCCTTCTGCCTAATTTGATTCTTCTTATTCGCTCTGCCTTACATTGGAACCTTTTTCCAATGTCTCAGAATTACACTTAAGCTTGTAAGTATAACCATATTTACTGAACTTTAGTAAATTATGACGAATAATCTTATTGATCTTCTGTGGTGGACTTGACCAGTCCACAAGGATGTGTACTCGATCCCTTAGTCCTTTACTTGACTCACACATCCATGTGAACAAGTAATTAGTCTTATTTTTCCAATACTTGGAAGTTCTCATTCATCATGCTATAAACCTTGCATGATTCCAAGTTCCAGTCCAATTAAGACTTGGGTTATGAGAATCTTTCCTTATTTGGTAAATTTAGACATTACCACAAATGAAGGAATCAATTTCATATTTCCACTCTTGCTATTAATAGAATCATATAAGCAACAATTTTTCCTCAAATGCCATTGTAAGGATATTTTAAAATAAATAAAATCAAAAATTTTCTTTTATTTTAAAACTATGCGGAAAAACTTATCCTTACAATCCATATGAAAGTGTTGTTAACTATTCCTAAGCAATATCTCATAACTCCTAGGAAGTAGCTCAAGAATCCGATCTTCAAACTATGCGATAGAAATCCATCTACTCGATCAGATTCAGCATATTCTTTCTTTAAGTTTCTTCACTTTTCTTTAATTCATAAAACATCACCATGTGACCCAGTCACATCATGTATCAAGAATCTCAGAATAGAAACCTAACAGAGTTAGATAGTGGACTTTACCTGAAGTAGAGTCAAACTTATTGACATTAACATCCTTAGGTAAATTTGGCAACTTCGCAACCAATGTCCCTTCCTTTGGCAATATAAACATATGGACCCTTTTGATAATGGTACACGAGACTATCAAAGACTTAGCTTTTCTCTTTACCATTTGGTCAACCGAGTTGACTATGGCCGATCCCTTTCCACTGGGAAGAGAGAGCTTTACTAGATATCCAATGTCATAATTGTCAATGTCCATAAAGTTTTTAGGAAGTTGATCTTAGCAAATAGATAAGATCATTAAGGGTCTTGTCATAGTCTGTTTCATAGGTGTTCCAAAAGAACTCACTATGTGACTTAGAAAGTAGTTAAACCTACAACTTTCTCAAGACTTTGACACCCAACTCTCCCGACTTGTCAATATGTGACTACATCTCCAAGATGTGATCACACCTAGACCTTGTCTTGCTGATAGGGCTTGAGTGACCTTAAACTTTTCAATAACTTGTGGGTTAGGGAGAATAATCGGAGGAGGTGACCTTAAACTTTTCAAGAACTTGTGGGTTAGGGAGAATAATCGGAGGAGGTGAAAGAAGTATGATTTCCAAGGGACATCATCTTCATTTAGGAAAGCTTGTTTCAAGAGATTTGGGAAGATCATAAATGTCTAAACCAGACATGTTATGGGAGATATTCAAGATAGTTGATTTATAGTCCTTAATACAACACCCAATATGAAATATTAAGGCTAGGACCCAACAAACTATTTTATAACTTAAAAGAGGTATGTCGTAATCCAAGCTATAAAATATTTGAAGGTAGGTGAATGACGATTCACCAATTTCCACCAAAATAAACGAAATGTATTATTAGGTTTTAATTGGATTTCAAACTCCTAGATCTTTGAGATTCATTTAACTATTCAATGGCATGTTTCAATCTCGAGTGTGCCCTTCAGGTTTTGTGACTGGGATGCCGAGGATCACAAAACAAGGTGTGAAGTAACCATGCAAATTACTTGGTACCCTTAAGTGTTTACCCCTCAATCTATGTGCCGGTAAACCACACACGCTCCATCGATACTATGATAAACATTAAGTTACCCTTTTCCTACCTTATTAAATACGAGTTAGTGTGTTGGTTAACCACACACGCTCCACTAACCGACTTAAACAAAGTGCAAAGTGTAATTTCATGGATTAGCACCTTATTCACATTTTCCTAAGTAACTAAGATTGGATATTATTAAAAGTTTAGTTACTTAGTATTTATCATTAATACTTTTAATGAAGGGAGAATTATAGTCCTGTCAAACCCGTTCGGCTAACGACCCTCCACCAGTCAAGCAAGCGGTGGGTGAGAGTGGACACCCATTAAGTTGTCATTTTATAGGCAACAACCTTATACCCACCTTATAGACCGGCTTCGTGAATGAGGCGTACTCGCGGTAAGACTGACTTTACTCTTATACATATATATTATTAACTTATAGTATTATAAAGTATAAGGGTTGAATTTTAACTCTTAAAATTCTAAGGGCTAACTAGGAATTAAAGTATTCATAAGAGAAAACTTTACAAATTTCAAAACTTGAGGGCAAGTTTTGAAACTATTCAAAACTAATTAATTTCATAACTTATGTGTTTAAAGTAGTTTTAATCCAAAAACGCTTCAAGTTCCATAACTTGAGGACAAGTTATGGAAGACTTTAAACTAATAAAAGAATTAACTTTTTCTTGATTTTATAACTTATGGAATTAATTAAGGTTACACTTTTTTTTTATTATTTAATGAAGAGATTCTTGGTCCTCCATAACTTGAGGACAAATTATGGAGTCATAACTCCAATTAATTAGAACTAGACTCTTCATTTTGTAACCTTTGCCAACTTTTATGTGTTTTATGAAACTTAAATGTGACTTTTCATATAACTTGAGGACAAGTTACAAAAACACATTTTATAATCAACTCTTAGATTAATTTGGATTGAAAACAACTATTTCACTCAACTTTTCTATTAATCTAAGCAACTCATAAGAACAAGATAATTCAAATCAAACTTTTTCATGTAATTAGTCTAACCCTTAAACTAATACAAAACATGAATCTATTGATACTTATCTTTGAAATTGGATTAGCATGAACATTACCACACCAAAAACAAGTGTATAAGTTCAAAAACCTCTTAGGGTAATGTTCCTAGTCCAATTCCAGCCAAAAAAGTTGAATTTATGTTGTCTGGGGGTCCAACTCGTCGAGTCCCTTCATGGACTCGGCGAGTCTGCTAGGCAGACAGCATCAAAACTCGATTTTTCAGCTACATTTGCAAGTATAACAAGAAAACAAACCTAGTCTCTGATACCACTGTTGGGTTATTAGCATTCTAACACTCCTATGGTGTACATGCAACCCTATAAACCTTGGATCTATGTTTTCTCTATAATACATGCAAATAAGAACTTTCCAAGGCTTTAATCCTAACTAGCATATTATGAAGTTCTTATACTACAAAGTACTAGTTAGATGACATACCTTTTGATGTATCTTGACGTCTTCAAGCTTTAAGAGCTTAGCCCCAATAGATGGAATCACAAATCACCAAAACACCTTGGAAGACTTTAGGGAATATGGATACTTGGTTCTCTCTTGTGAAATCGGCTAGCTTTTCTTATTGTACCACACTAGTCCCCATTTCACTAACCAAGAACATCTTTATATAGTGTGGAGGATTAGGGTTAAACCCTAATACCCATGACCTTTCATTCCATATATATAAGAGTCCATATTTAATTAGTTCCTTTTGATCACTTAATTAATTATAAATTAATTCTTGATCAATACTAATTAAATAATATGATTCCATAATAATATATTAGAACTTATAATATATTAATATGTAATCATAAACATACTATTCTCAAAAGATAATCCATATAAATTGTGTCGGTGAAGTGCAACCCAAATGGACCATGTCGGGTCGGTTCAAGTACATACCAAATATAGTTATGGACTAAGACATTAATCCAACAAGAAATTGGTAAATCGTCATTTTCCTACCTTCAAGTGTTCTACGGTTTGGATTATGGAATCCCTCTTCCAAATTGTAGAATATTGTGTTGGGTCCTAGCCTTAATATCTCATTTGGGTGTTTTATTAAGGATTCAATCAACTAACTTGAATTTTCTCCCGTTTTGTAGATATCAAAGTCTAACAACTATGATCTTCCAGAATTTGTTGGAAAGAGCTTTCCATTTGAAGATAATGTAAAACGATTGGATCGTGAAAATGAGAATGATGCTTCACTTCCTCCACCTCCTCCAATTGTTCTCCCTGACCCACAATCTTAAAAGCTTGAAAAGTTCAAGCTCACTCAAGCCCGTTTGGCAAGTAAACACGAAAATGGAAAGTTGATGTGTGCATACGTCTTAAAGATGAAGTCACACATCGACATGTTGGGAATGTTGGATGTTGTTGTCTCCAAGGAGCTGGCTGTTGACTGGGTTCTTCAATCGCTTCCTGACTCATATAGCAAGTTCGTAAGAGAGGACTATATGATGGATCATGACGTGAACCTCATTGATGAAACGACCCAAAAATACGACCCAAAAATTTTGTTTTTCAATTTAATCAAAACCATAATCAGAGTATCATAACATAAAAACATACACGATGTATCCCAAATCATAATAAAATACTGTGCGGAAAAACTGTATCATACTATATCAAATCAAGACAACTAAAACCATCCCCAGGATAAAGCTAAGCTGTGGTGTGTGCGATGCTATCACCCCGACCTCTTCCCTTTGCTTGCAGAAGTACCTGAAACCAAAACTGAAACTGTAAGCACGAAGCTTAGTGAGCTCCCCCAAACTACCACATACCATACAGTATCATATAAACACATATTGGGCCTGGCCCACTGCATCGGGCCGAAGCCCGGAAACTGCATCGGACTGAAGTCCGGAACTGACTGGGACCTTGTCCCCTGCATCGGACCGAAGTCCGGAACTAACTGCATCGGACCGAAGTCCGGAACTAATTGCATCAGACCAAAGTCCGGAACTAACTGCATCGGACCGAAGTCCGGAACTATCTGCATCGGACCGAAGTCTGGAACCGACTGGGACCTTGTCCCCTGCATCGGACCGAAGTCCGGAACTGACTGACTGAACATGGCATAGCATAACACATCATCTAGCATGAACACATATACTGCATACTACATCGGGTCGTAGCCCGGAACACATAACACTTAACACATAAAACATAGCATACAAATCCTGTCTGAGCCACGAAGGCATCAAACATACTAGCTAGTGCATCGGACCAAAGTCCAGAAACTACTGCTAACTGAACGGGCCGGCATTGTGGCCTTAGACCCGTCCCTACTGGAAGGAAACTCACCTCGTAAACTGGCTGCTGAGTGTGTGGCTCTGGAAGCTAACGGCTGCTGCTCCTGTATCTCCCCGGCTACAAGTCCATAAACACACTCAATCAAATACTAAACATTGCACTTGGGTAAAATGACTCTTTTACCCTTGGTCAAAGTTACTCTCATTTGGACTGACTCGCCGAGTTGGGCCACCCAACTCGCCGAGTCCTACTCTCACTTTTCAATCCTATTCGCTGCTACTCGTCGAGTATGGCATCGACTCGATGAGTACCCTCTTGATCCAAGAACTCAGACAATCTTCATCCGACTCACCGAGCTGTATGAACATACTCGACGAGTTGTTCTTGATCTTAAGAAGATTGCCTTCGACTCGCAGAGTTGTATGAACAACTCGCCGAGTCCCTCCATTACTGAGTCTACCTTCAACTCGCAGAGTCCACTCTCTAACTCACTGGTTCCACTCAACACTGCTAAAAATGAAGGAATCGGGGACTCGCGACTCAACTCGCCGAGTCGTTCTTCCCGACTCGCCGAGTTGCCGCCATGCAACTGTTTTTCACCCGATTTTGCTTGAATCCAACACATACAAATGATAGATCTGAGTCCAATAAGCTGGTTTACCACGTAAAATTTCCAACTTTACGTGTACAACACATGAATAAGGGAAAATAAGTCTAAAAGATGCATAAAAGGGATAGATCTAGGGTTAATATGCAAAGTATCCTCATAAAGGCAATAGATCTGGACTATGGGACTTCTCAATGAATAGATAAGGTTATCTCGGCTTATTAGGGCGTTCATGAAAGCACAAGGCTTGGAACAAGCATCAACTAGTTCTTAGAAGAGTTCTAATGGAGGTTTAAAGCATAAAACAAGAGGGGAATCCGAAAATACCTCCAAATAACTCAGATTTGCCCTTGGTCTTGCACAACTCTTCTTCTCCTTGCTGTTTTCTTCTTCTCCTTCTTCAAGCCTTCACAAATCACACAAAATCACTTATAAACTCTCAAGGATGAACTAGGGTTTTTGTCACAGTGTTCTCAGGGTGAAGGAGGCAAGAATGGGGCTATAAGGTGACTTAAATAGTGGGCAACCCGGGGATTTAGGGTTTCACCCAGACGGATGGACTCGCCGAGTCTGGGATATGGACTCGCCGAGTCTCCAGCTAACACGTGCTCGGAGTCGCGACCCTACTCGGCGAGTCAGGCTATGAACTTGCCGAGTCCCTCTTGCAAATCTTTAAAACAATTACTAATAAATTAACATACCGGGAACGGGTCGTTACAATTCTCCCCCACTTATCTCAGACTTCGTCCTCGAAGTCTGCTACGGCTGGATCTGCAAATATCTCCGGGTAGTGCGCTCTCATCTCCTCCTCAGCCTCCCACGTCCATTCAGACCCCTTCCGGTGCTGCCACTGTACCTTCACTAGCTGAATTACCTTGTTCCTCAAAGTCTTGGCCTTCCGATCCAGAATCGCGACCGGTCTCTCGATATAATTCAGGCTGTATCAACCTGAATATCCTCTAGGGGAACGACTGCTAACTCATCCACCAAACACTTCCTCAACTGCGACACGTGGAAGGTGTTGTGGATCTGACTAAGCTTCTCAGGAAGATCTAACCGATAAGCAACCCGACCCACCCGGGCCAAAACCCTGAAAGGACCAATAAATCTGGGGCCCAATTTGCCCCTCTTCCGGAACCTGATGACACCCTTCCAAGGTGAGACCTTCAGAAGGACCATATCTCCCACCTGAAACTCCAAGTCCGAACGCCTCCTGTCAGCGTAGCTCTTCTGCCGACTCTGCGCAGTCTGCAGCCTACTACGGACCTGCTGGATCAACTTAGTCGTCTTGAGCACCACTTCTGTGCTCCCGATGACTCGCTGACCGACCTCGCCCCAACAAATCGGGGTCCTACACTTCCTCCCATACAGCATCTCAAAAGGAGGTCGATCAATACTCGCATGATAACTGTTGTTATACGAGAACTCCGCTAACGGAAGATACGTATCCCAACTGCCCCCAAAATCTAGAACACATGCCCTCAGCATGTCCTCAAGAGTCTGAATCGTCCTCTCGCTCTGCCCGTCAGTCTGGGGGTGAAAAGCGGTGCTTAAATGAAGACGAGTACCCATCTCGTCGTGGAACCGCTTCCAGAATCTGGATGTGAAACGGACATCTCGGTCTGACACCACCGATACCGGCACTCCATGACGTGCCACAATCTCTCGCACATAGATATCGGCTAACTTTTCCGCCGATATAATCTCCTGAATCGGAATAAAATGGGCACTCTTCGTCAACCGATCCACTACTACCCATATCGAATCCACTCCGCGTGCGGTCCTGGGAAGCTTGGTGACAAAATCCATGGTGATGTCCTCCCATTTCCACACGGGAATGTCTAACGGCTGCATCTTGCCGTGAGGTCTCTGGTGTTCCGCCTTGACCTTTCGGCAGGTCAAGCATCTCTCAACATACCCAGCGACGTCCCGCTTCATGCAGGGCCACCAATAATCAGGTCGAAGATCTCGATACATTTTTGTCGCCCCTGGGTGGATAGAAAACCGAGACTTATGAGCCTCGTCCATCAATACCTGCCGCACTCCACCCCAGTACGGTACCCATACCCTCCCATGAAGCGTCAGCAAACCCCGACTGTCATAATCGAACGAAGCTACTCGGCTCACTATCCTCTCACACTTCTGCCTCTCCTCCTTGAGGCCCTCCATCTGATCCTCCTTGATCCGCTCCAACAACGGAGTGATCACTGTCATCCTCATACACAGATCTCTAATAGGGGCCGCCGACACTTTGCGGCTTAGGGCGTCGGCCACCACGTTAGCCTTCCCTGGATGATAAAGGATCTCACAATCATAATCCTTCAGCACGTCCAACCACCTCCTCTGCCTCATGTTCAGACTCGGCTGATCCATAAGATATCGCAAGCTCTTGTGATCCGTGTATATAGTACAATGGACCCCATAAAGGTAATGTCTCCAAATCTTGAGGGCAAACACAACTGCCCCCAGCTCCAAATCGTGGGTAGGATAATTAGCCTCGTGAGGCTTCAACTGTCTCGAGGCATAAGCTACCACATGGCCTCGCTGCATCAATACTGCTCCCATACCTGTGATCGAAGCATCACAATAGAATACGAAGTCCTCTACTCCCTTTGGCAAGGTAAGGATCGGAGCCTCGCACAATTTCTGTCTGAGAGTCTCGAACGCCGCCTGCTGCTCAGGCCCCCAACGAAATACCACTGACTTCTTGGTTAGTCGGGTGAGCGGGACTGCTATCTTGGAGAAGTCCTGAATAAATCTCCGATAATACCCTGCCAACCCTAGGAAGCTCCGAATCTCGGATGGAGACTTCGGGACCTCCCACTACATCACGGCCTCTATCTTGGCCGAATCTACCAAAATACCCTTCTGGTTGACGAGATGACCAAGAAACTGCACCTCGCGCAACCAGAACTCACACTTGGAGAACTTTGCGAGGAGACTCTCCCTCCTCAAGGTCTCCAACACCTCCCGCAGGTGCTCCTCGTGCTGCCCCTGTGTCTTGGAATATACCAAGATATAATCTATGAATACTATCACCGACCGATCCAGCATCGGTCTGCACACGCGGTTCATGAGGTCCATGAATGCGGCTGGGGCATTGGTGAGCCCAAATGGCATCACCACGAACTCATAATGACCATACCGGGTCCTGAAAGCAGTCTTCTGAACATCCTCATCTCTAACCCTCATCTGATGATAACCGGAGCGTAGATCGATCTTGAAGAACCAAGACGCTCCCTGAAGCTGATCAAACAAGTCATCTATCCTTGGAAGTGGGTAACGGTTCTTCACCGTTACCTTGTTCAACTCCCGATAATCAATGCACATACGATGCGACCCATCCTTCTTTCTCACAAATAGGATCGGCGCTCCCCAAGGCGAACCGCTCGGCTGAATGAAACCCTTGTCTAACAGCTCTTGCAGCTGTGTAGACAACTCCTGCATCTCAGGGGGAGCTAGTCGATACGGTGCTTTGGCTATCGGAGCCGCACCAGGAATTAGGTCGATCATGAACTCAACCTGTCTCTCAGGAGGTATCCCCGGCAAATCCTCGGGAAATACATCCGGGTAGTCCCGAACAATAGGAACATCATCAATCGTCGTCTTGCCCTTCTCCCGGGCATCCAAGACGTAAACTACAAAACCGACGCAACCCTGCTGAACATAGTGCCTCGCCCTTGCGGCGGAACAAAAGGTCGGTCCTTGCTGGGGCCTCTCGCCCTGAATCACTATCTCTCCCCCACTGGGAGTGCGAACCCTCACTAGCTGAAGCTCACAATCAATCACCGCCCCATTGGGGCTTAGCCAATCCATACCCATAATAACTTTATTCCCTCGCAGGGGAATAGGAACCAGGTCCACTGAAAACTGCTCATCAAATATCTGAAGGGAACACCCTCTATGTACTCTACCGACCCTCACGGTCCTATCATCTGTTATCTCAACCTCTAATGGACAATCCAGCTCCCCTGGAGCTCTGCTAAATCTCTTGCTAAGCGCAAGCGATACGAATGATCGGGTAGCCCCCGAATCGAACAATACCAAAGCAGAGATGCCGTTCACCGAGAACGACCCTAAATAAAACATATCATCAAGTAATATTCAAACGATAATGATAATTAAAATGTGAAGGAAAGATACATACCCATCACCACATCAGGAGTCGCTCGCGCCTCCTCTGCTGTCATCTGAAACGCCTTGCTCTTCGCCACTGGCGCATCAGATCGGCCCTGCCGGCCATCCGTAATCCTCAAGGTGGCAGGGGCAGGTGCAACCACCTTCCCCGCTGCAGCTAAACTGGGACACTGGGACTTTTTATGTCCCCTCTGATTGCACTGAAAGCAAATCAGATCTGATGCTGTAACCGTAGTAGCAGGGGCCGTACAATCCTTGCTCAAATGCCCAATCCGACCGCACTTGTAGCAGCCGGAACTCCCTGCCTTGCACGCCCCCTCGTGCAATCTCCCACACTTGCCACACCGACCGTGGCTCTGCTGACTCCTGGACCTGTGATCTGAAACCTTGGGCTTTTTTCCCACACTGCCTGAACCCGAAACCGCCTCTGGTTTCCTCTTCTTCTCCATCTCGAGATCAATCTCCCTCTCCCTAGCTCTAGCAATCATGTCGTCCATCGTTTTACAACTGGACCGGCTCACAAACATGCGGATATCACTCCACAACATCTCATGATAATGGGCCTTCTTCATCTCCTCATCGGCTGCATACTGAGGAACAAGAAGAGCCCTCTCCCTGAACTTGGCGGTGATCTCCGCCACCGTCTCTGTAGTCTGGGTAAGGTCCTGAAACTCCCTAGCTAGCTGTTGCACCTCAATGACCGGTGCAAACTCCGCCCTTAACCTAGTAGAGAAATCAGTCCAGGTCATGGCATCCAATGCTGCATCATCCCCGATGGCATGTCCAACCTCCTCCCACCAATCCCGTGCCCTGTCCTTCAGAAGACAGGATGCCAATCTGACCTTGTCCCCCTCGGGACACCTGCTAGTGCGGAAAGCGTTGGCCATATCCGCCAACCATCTGGTACTCGCTATGGGTCCCGCGCCCCATGATAGTCTGGAGCTCTGCATGCCCTGAACTCCCTGAACGTAAGTGTGCGCGACCCCATCATGGCCGCCATCTCAGCACGAAAACCACCCAATCTCTCATCCATCAGCTCTAAAATACCCTCCTTGATCGAACCGAAGATCACAGGAGTCTGCTCCAGTATGATGCGGGTAACCTCAGAAGAAAGGAACTCTCTGGTCTGCTCATCCATCTGCCCGACCTCCGGGCCTGATCCCGATCCTGATCCCCCTCCGGCATCTGAGCTGCCGACTGCTGGTCTCGGGCGCAAAACTACCATTCTGAAACATATCATAACAACATCAAAACACTGAAATATCACAAGGGATCGTGATACTACTACTAGCTTCCTGGTCTTGTCTTGGCCTTCCTTGATTCGAGTACGGATCCTCTGCTTTCAGTAGTACGGGCCCATACTACCTTCCACATCTATCCGTACTTTCCTCAAGGACTGCCTTGACTCCACCAAGTCACTTCTACTACTGCTATTCTCTGCTACTCTCATCCTAGGCTTGCCCTAGGGAAACCTCAGACTTAACACAACTGGTCCTCAGCTGCTGAAGGTCTCCTCATAATGCCAATTAGCCACTACCTAAACACCATCACATGTGATGAGGATCAGATAATCCTTCAAGTAAAAGACCCGTCCCTATAACGGTTGGACTCAAACAAGAGCTGCGCAATAGGGCCAGTTCCAGCACTCTGGGATTATTCAACCCTGACCACATGTGGTGTGACGTGTTCACCTAATGGCTAACTCCCATCACTCAGATTCCCACAAAGCACGAAGCAAGCAACATTCGGACAAGGGAAACAGACTCAAGCAAAACTATTCTCGTAACAAGAAACTGCACTAGCATAGGATGCTAAGCTCCCACTATCAGGCATAACCTAATCAGGCTATCCTACTGCTGTCTACTCAATTCTAGCATGCAATACTCATAAAGTGGTAATACATAAAGCAGGCACATAAGGCATTCTCCTAGCTCCTTAGTCCTATATTAGCATGTTGTTCTACTTAAACTGAAACTGAACAAATAACTTCTATGGGTAATTTGGGAGTACTTACTTGAGCTTGGCTGATCGCATGGACACACCTCTATCTCGTTAAAAAAACGATTTCTTTCCTTCTAAATGCTTTCAAAATTCTTTTTGTAAAACGTTTTTATTTATTTTATTTTTTTTAAAAAAATAAAATCTTTTATTTCCCTTAGTTTGAGTTCAGATACACCCGGAAGTGTATCCGAATCCCTCAAACCAGGGCTCTGATACCAACTTGAAACGACCCAAAAATACGACCCAAAAATTTTGTTTTTCAATGTAATCAAAACCATAATCTGAGTATCATAACATAAAAACATACGTGATGTATCCCAAATCATAATAAAATACTGTGCGGAAAAACTGTATCATACTATATCAAATCAAGACAACTAAAACCATCCCCAGGATAAAGCTAAGCTGTGGTGTGTGCGATGCTATCACCCCGAGCTCTTCCCTTTGCTTGCGGAAGTACTTGAAACCAAAACTGAAACTGTAAGTACGAAGCTTAGTGAGCTCCCCCAAACTACCACATACCATACAGTATTATATAAACACATATTGGGCCTGGCCCACTACATCGGACCAAAGCCCGGAAACTGCATCGGACCGAAGTCCGGAACTGACTGGGACCTTGTCCCCTGCATCGGACCGAAGTCCGGAACTAACTGCATCGGACCGAAGTCCGGAACTAACTGCATCGGACCGAAGTCCAGAACTATCTGCATCGGACCGAAGTCCGGAACCGACTGGGACCTTGTCCCCTGCATCGGACCGAAGTCCGGAACTGACTGACTGAACATGGCATAGCATAACACATCATCTAGCATGAACACATATAATGCATACTACATCGGGTCGTAGCCCGGAACACATAACACTTAACACATAAAACATAGCATACAAATCCTGTCTGAGCCACGAAGGCATCAAACATACTAGCTACTGCATCGGACCAAAGTCCGGAAACTACTGCTAACTGAACGGGCCGGCATTGTGGCCTTAGACCCGTCCCTACTGGAAGGAAACTCACCTCGTAAACTGGCTGCTGAGTGTGTGGCTCTGGAAGCTAACGGCTGCTGCTCCTGTATCTCCCCGGCTACAAGTCCATAAACACACTCAATCAAATACTAAACACTGCACTTGGGTAAAATGACTCTTTTACCCTTGGTCAAAGTTACTCTCATTTGGACTGACTCGCCGAGTTGGGCCACCCAACTCGCCGATTCCTACTCTCACTTTTCAATCCTACTCGCTGCTACTCATCGAGTATGGCATCGACTCGACGAGTACCCTCTTGATCCAAGAACTCAGACAATCTTCATCCGACTCGCCGAGCCGTATGAACATACTCGACAAGTTGTTCTTGATCTTAAAAAGATTGCCTTGGACTCGCAGAGTTGTATGAACAACTCGCCGAGTCCCTCCATTACTGAATCTACCTTCAACTCGCAGAGTCCACTCTCTAACTCACTGGTTCCACTCAACACTGCTAAAAATGAAGGAATCGGGGACTCGCGACTCAACTCGCCGAGTCGTTCTTCCCGACTCGCCGAGTTGCCGCCATGCAACTGTTTTTCACCCGATTTTGCTTGAATCCAACACATACAAATGATAGATCTGAGTCCAATAAGCTGGTTTACCACGTAAAGTTTCCAACTTTACGTGTACAACACATGAATATGGGAAAATAAGGCTAAAAGATGCATAAAAGGGATAGATCTAGGGTTAATATGCAAAGTATCCTCATAAAGGCAATAGATCTGGACTATGGGACTTCACAATGAATAGATCCAAGGTTATCTCGGCTTATTAGGGCGCTCATGAAAGCACAAGGCTTGGAACAAGCATCAACTAGTTCTTAGAAGAGTTCTAATGGAGGTTTAAAGCATAAAACAAGAGGGGAATCCGAAAATACCTCCAAATAACTCAGATTTGCCCTTGGGTCTTACACAACTCTTCTTCTCCTTGCTCCTTTCTTCTTCTCCTTCTTCAAGCCTTCACAAATCACACAAAATCACTTATAAACTCTCAAGGACGAACTAGGGTTTTTCTCACAGTGTTCTCAGGGTGAAGGAGGCAAGAATGGGGCTATAAGGTGACTTAAATAGTGGGCAACCCGGGGATTTAGGGTTTCACCCAGACGGATGGACTCGCCGAGTCCGGGATATGGACTCGCCGAGTCTCCAGCTAACACATGCTCGGAGTCGCGACCCTACTCGGCGAGTCAGGCTATGAACTCGCCGAGTCCCTCTTGCAAATCTTTAAAACAATTACTAATAAATTAACATACCGGGAACGGGTCGTTACAATTGAACTCACCTATTTGCATATTGCTGCTGAATCAACAATGATTTGGCATACTGGACAAGCAAATTTTTCTGGTGGGTCAATGTCCAAAGCTTCCATGGGCACTAAAGACACTGGAAGTTCAAGAAAGTCTTCTCTTCCTAATGGAAAGGGATTGGCCATGCTCGAACCGTTTGACCGAATGGTAAAGAGAAAGGCTAAATCTAAAATTGTCCCATGGACTATTCCAAAGGAGTCCATTTGCTTTTATTACCAAAGGAAGGGGCATTGGTCATGAAGATGCCCTGACTACCTGACAGATCTAAGAGATGGGAGAGTCAAGAGTTATGGCTCTGCTTCAGGTATAGAATCCACTATCTAACTCTATTAAGTTCCTATTTAGATTCTTAATACAAGATGTGATAAGATTACATTTTGATGTTTTTGTATGATCGAAGAAAAGAGAGGAAACTTAAAGGAAGAAGTGAGTTGAATCTGATCGCGAAGAAATGGATTTCGATCACATGATTCGATGATCGAAATTTTGGAGCTGCTACTTCTAGAGTTATGATAGATTGCTTAGGAATATGTAATAGCATAGTTTTCATTTGCATTGCATTGTAAGAACCAGTTTTTTCCACACCTTTTTTAAATAAAATAAATTTTGGTTTTTGTCTTATTTATATATTTCCTTGCAATGGCATGTGTGACAATTGATGTTTGTGTATTTCTAGTTTTAACAATGTTGAAATGGATGTGATTCTTAGTTATGTTATTTGTGGTAATGTCGATAATTTACCAAATAAGGAAAGACTCTTGTCGTTCGAGTTTCAGTTGAACGGAAATTTTGAATCATATAACTTATATTGTATGATGAATGAGAACCTTCATATTTGGAAAATTAAGACAAATTCCTTGACAAGAGTCAATTGAAGGACTAGGAGAATTGGTACACGATGTTGTGTATTGGTCAATTCGACCACAAAGAACAATAAGATTATTTGTCATGATTTAGTAAAAGTCTAGTAAATGTGGTTATTCTGAATCATTGAAAAGTTTCAATGAATGACGGAATGAATAAGAAGAGTCAAATAGGCAGAAAGATAAAAGTTTCTCCAATTTGAAAAGATGGGAAAGTACTTTATTATCGTGTTTTATGATCATCTTGTAACACCCAAATTCTTAGCTATGGGTTCAATTGAAAGTTACGCGATTTTGAGACCTACTCGATGAGTTGTTGCCCTACTCCTCGAGAAGCAGCGAGGTGGGATCGCATATTTAGTGGCCTACTCGCCGAGTCTATAAAAGGACTCGACGAGTAAGAGCTGGCAGATGAAACCTTAAATCCCAAGGTTTTGCACCATTTTTAAAGAAGCATAAGCCCCCTTTAGCCTCCTTGAAGTCCATTGAGAAACCCTAACTCATTTGGTGTCCATCTTTGTGTGTCTTAAGCTTTAGAAAGGAGTTTTTGGGAAGAAAGAGCTTGGAGGACAAGAGATTAGGAGCAAGGAAGGTGTGGGAATCAGAAATCTACCTCAGTTGCCACCTTTTGAAGGTATCATGTCACCACCTTTACTTCATTTTTCCTCCTAGACCTCATTTGGTTGAGATTTAGGGCTTTTATGGCATATTTGAGATGATAAAGTGGAGTATGAGCTAGATCTGAAGTTGTAACTTCATATCTGGACCTTTCTTGGGTTCTAGAGTCAGAAATCTATGAACTTGGGCATGTATGAAACCTTCCTTGTGTATGAAACCCCATTGTAAGCTTGGATTTGTCATTTAGAGCCTTTTTAGCCATGCATGCACATAAAGTTTGCAACTTTACGTGAAATGCATGCCTTAGAAGCTTGGATCTGTAATTTGGAGCCACTGCATGGCTTAAAAAGAGTGTGTATGGATCATGCATTGAAGGAACTCGGCGAGACACAAGGACGACTCGGCGAGTCATATGAAGATAGGCATGGACTCGACGAGTTAGATGATCAACTCGGCGAGTCCGATGAAGATTGACATGGAACTCGACGAGTGGTATGAACCACACAACGAGTCGTATGAGTTTTCCCCAATTTATGTATGCGTGTGTAACCATCGAGTTACAAGAAGGAAAACTCGACAAGTGGCCTTAGAGTTTGATCATAAACTAAAGGAACTCAACGAGTCACTCCGTGACTCGGACAGTGGACAAGAACTTCATGGAACTCGGCGAGTAGTCGAGGGAATTCGGCGAGTTAAGGTCAACATGGACTGTTGACCTTGACTGATGACTTTGATTTTGATTGTGATTTGATTAGTTGACTGTTGAGTGTACCTTGAAAGGTTGAGAATTTATGGGTATAATTATATTATGGTAATAGGTGGTGGAGCTTTTGACAGTGATTCGAGAGTTGGATTTCATCTACCGAGTCGACATATGCAAGGTGAGTTATCCTCACTATATCAACAGGGTCTACGAAACCAAGGTCAGCCCTTAAGTTGTTATTGTAATGATGTGCTACATGTGGTTATGATCTGTTAGATTGGAATTAGGATAGACAGTATATTATGCTCTTATGATCCGTAGGGATTGGTATGTTAGTGATCTGATAGGTCGGTACTCTAGTTATGAGAGATTTCTACGATCGATGATCAGTGAGATGGATATGTTTGATGCTTGTATATTCCAGTATATGATAGTTATGTGCACTCGGCTATTTGCTTGTTGGTTGGGTTAAGGCGGTCCTGCTTTGTGCTGAAGGCCAACATACCCTATGAGCCGTCCGGGAAGACTGTAGGCCCACGTCGCAGTCTAGTCGTACCGAAGGCTCCGGACAGATTTAGTTAGACTGTAGGCCCTTCCAGGCGGTCCAGTTAGGCCGATGGCCCAATATGCATGTTGTTAATTGTTTGTTGTTGATATGGTATTATCAGTGTGGTATTGGTATTTTGGGGGTAGCTCACTAAGCTCTCAGGCTTACAGTTTCAGTTTATTATTTCAGGTACTTCAGGAGATTATGGCAAGGCAAAGGCGTGACCGTACCACTCCTCATCCTTTTGATCTGGTTATTGGGACACTCTGATGAATAATGATTTGAAAACATTTTTGAAAACAAATACTATTTGGTTTTATTTGTGATTGAAAAATTTTTAAATTGGCGTAAAATATTTGGATGTTACACGTCTTGTTGATTGTGAAACCATATCACAATTAATCCTCTAAGAACACCTTAGTGCAATAGTACAGCTAAGAAGAGGAATTGGAAATTGTTGAAATGGTTAAATCAAAAGGGATGAGTCATACTTAATTTCAAAATCAAGTCTTAGAGTCATACTCCAAGATTGTGACTTGAGTGACACATACTAAGATTTTTTTTTAACACACTCATCAAATGTGGAGTAGAATTTTTTTTTTCTTACTCTTGCATGTTTGAAATTGGTAAGTTGTGATGTCTTGGATAAGACAAAGACCAACTAAGACCAATTGTGTATAGTGTTTATCTTGATGATAATCAGCACTAACTCTTGAATATTTTTTTGTCAAGAAATGTTTCTTGACAAGAGAATCTT
The DNA here is from genome assembly GCF_052625555.1 of Lactuca saligna. Taxonomy (NCBI): domain Eukaryota; kingdom Viridiplantae; phylum Streptophyta; class Magnoliopsida; order Asterales; family Asteraceae; genus Lactuca; species Lactuca saligna. The sequence continues at coordinate 218,799,242 of NC_136420.1, forward strand.
ATATGTCAAGAGTTTAGTGGGAGTCTAAATGATCTTGAAAATTTTCAACAGTTAATCAAGAGTAAACATATTATTAAACAATAGCACACGACTTGAGGTAGTAACCTATCATATTAACATATTCTTGTTTCTGTGCCATTCCAGTTTGGTCAACTATGCATGTGAGTTCTATGAGTTCTCAATTAATTGCATAGAGGCAAGATACCCTGATCAATGGAAAGTACATTGATAGGTAAGGTTGAGTTGCTTAATAACTTGGAAGCAATGGTGGGACCCTTGATGGCAAGAAATTAATAATTAACAAGTTCTATCCATAGGAGTTTGGATTCATCACAAACATTGTCTTATGATGATGGTTATGAAAAATTCACATGGATAGGAACACATACACCATACAATCTAAGTGTCATAAGGTTTCTCTCTTCCATGAAAATGATTGTGAGGAAACTCTTTCATTAAGAGAGGTTTTAAGGAGATAGCGATTGTGTAAATTGCATTCTTAAATTCGATTATCATTACGACATCCCTCATCATAGTTCGAATTGTGAGATTTGGTAATTAGTTTGAACATTCGAGACATATTGTTGTAAGTTCTAGAATTTATTAAACACACACGTGGGTTATCTAAGGAAAGTTGTATGAGTTTGAGAGCTTATATAAAGGCTTATCTAAGCATATTGTATTAGAAATATGAACTTTGGTAGTAAATAAGTATTGCCTTGTAGAAGGTCCAACTGTTTTTTGAATACGTGTCAAAGCTAGTGGGAGCATAAATGTGATGTTGATATGGATATAATTATCATGTTAGTGGGAGCATGACTATTATTTTAACTGTTGAATGTTGGCAATATTAATTATAGAAAATAAAAGTTTTACTTTGCAAAGTTGTAGGAGTTGAAAAGTTGTTTTTCTATAATTAAGGGAGAGAATATTATACTTCATTTCAAAATCTAAAAGCTTGGATCGAGAAATTTTAATTGAATTTAGGACATATATGGATATTATGTTGAAAACATTCAACATAAAGGAACTCTATATATGGTAATATTATAGCAAGAAACTGGTAAAGTATCACGGTTTTCATTATGAATCGTGTCCCATACGCTTCGGGTATAGGATCGATTACATATGTTGTAATATTTAAATGTTTTAAATTTTCCAAATGCCTAGGGCATTAAAAGGGAAAAAGGACTAGTACCGAATTTGACTAAATTAAACAGCTATCAAGGACAATCTAAGGTTCACCAAGGATTGGTCACTTGTGGACAGCTGGAAGTATAGTAATGGATGGACCATATTGACACTATTGTGAATGAATAGGAATCTATTTAGAATGAGTTTTCATATAGCAAGTATGGAAATGTTTCCATATTGGGAGTTGGACGTTAATAACTTGTGTCTAGAGTAGAAACTTTTATGCAAGAAGGAGGTTAAAAGGAATGTACTTTGAATGTGAGACTTCATGTCTATGGAATTGTCTTGTAACAATGTCTAATGGAGCACTTTGTAATTTCATTGGCAAATTCTCTATGATTTTGGTACTGTGACATTACAAAGGGTTATTGCATAAAATGTTAGAATCAAACATATTCTAATAGTGGGAAGGATTGGGTATTCTTACACTAATAATAAGGATTAGGAGTTGTGAAATGAGAATCATCGAAAATGTGTTCAATTGACCTATGTCATAAAGTAAGGACCATAGGTAAACATAGTCTGCATGCTTGGTGCATGGGACAACTGTTATCATAATTCAAGTAATAAGTTAATTACCTGAAACAATGAATAATGAGCAATCAATATGGTGATTAAATAAAGTTGCCTTATATATACTCAAAAGTTTGGGGCCATATAGTATTAGTATTATTCTTGTGTTTCCTTTGCATATTTTGACTTCCCGAATAATAAGATTATTCAAACCGTCCACATTCGATCATACTTTGGAAGTAGGTATGAAAGAAGACTATCATGAATCCGTCTGTAGATTGTCTAAATTGTCTTAGACATAGCACAAGTTTGCTGCAGAGTTCATGAGTGCTACTATAAGATTAGAGTATTAGATTAAACCCACTCTCACTTGGATCGCTTCATGTATTTTATCACGAGTGATTGGTGAGACGATAATATCTTATATTCTTGAAACTAAGACGTGTGAGTTGTATTCTACAAGGCGGTTGCGCATTGATAACATGTAAACGAACCAGTAACTTGGTGTTATAAAACATATTATCACGTCTGATTTAGTGATGACACCCTAAGCGCTTGGCCAAGTCGGGACTAAGTTGATATGTTTAATTGTAGTCTGTTGTCAGTTGTCATAAATCAGAAATTGAGAAACAATACATGAATAGAGAATATGATTAAAATCCATGTCTCAGTTCATATGATATCTAGAATGGAGGAATATATGATCTCTTATCTAAAGGACGCTTTATTGATAAGATCATAGTTAACAGCGGCTTTTGAAAGCTACAATTGCTTATCAGGTTCTGAAGTTGTACTATAAAAATAGTTATTAGACTTATCCAAGTGGGAGACTGTTGGATTAGGTGTCTAAATCCATAACTATTTTTGTATGTACTTGACCTGATTACGAGCATGGTCCTTTTGGGTTGCCTTCACCATAGCAACAAATAGGATGAATTAAGAAGAAAGAGGATTAATTATGATTTATTAATATATTATAAGAATAATATATTAAAGAATAAATCAGATTGTTTAATTAATATTACTCAATAACTAATTAAGAATTAGTTTTATGACTAAAATAGATTAATTAAATAAATGGGACTGATTGTGTAATTATAAGATAGTTGCATAAATGGGTTGATAGACTCCATAGAAGTTGGAGTGGACAAAATCTATGGGGAAACTCATAAGAATTCGTCCAAGGTCTCTAAGGAGGGATTCCATGGGCTTCTTAGGGCTTAAGAAGTCATATTAGGGTTTCCAGCTAAAACCCTAGAAGCCTACGTATAAAAGGAACCCTTTGGCCTCCAAAAACATGTCCGACCTTTTAAAGGGAACCCTAGAATGTTTTTGGTGCCTCACCTCTTCCTTCTTCTTCATTCTTATTGCTAGTGGTGTTTGTGACTCCATTAGAGGTGCAAAACTTGAGGCACTAGGCTTTCATAAGACAATTACAAGAAGGAATAGATTTTTGTTGCTACACAACAATCAAAGGTAAGATCTAAACCCTTTATTATGATAATATTGATTATTGTATGCTAGATCTAGGGTTTATGGTGTTGGATGATTATTGCATGTGATGGGTTTTGAGCATTCTAACACTTCCTAAGTGTACATGCAACCCTAATAACCTTGGATCTATGTTTGTCTAATTATCATGCAAACTTGAATTCCAAGGCTATATTCCTATCTAGCGTACATGGGGAACAATTTTTAACTCGAATGAAAGATAGAATAACTTACCTTGTAGTTTCTTATGTTCCTTGAAACCTTGTGAGCCTAGCACCCCAAGTGTGATGTCTCAAATGCTTCACACAACACCAAATTCTCTTGGAAAGACTTTTGAGAGAATACACACTTCTTGAAATCAGCCTAGCCCTCTTGTTTCATATGTGTAACAAATTTTGGTGGAGAATAAGATTCTTATATAGTGTTGACACATCTAGGGTTACACCATGTAAACCCTAATGTGTCATGACTCTTCATTTCCATGACCCATGGGTTTGTAACTCCCATGGAGCATCCTATGGGTGGAACCCAACTTGATAATCCATGGAGCCTCTTAGCCCACTATACAAGATATGGATGATTTACACAATCAACCCATATATTTAATTAGTTATCTTTTGTTCACTTAATTAGTTCTAAATTAATTCTTGATCAAACTAATCAAATAATATTATTAATATATTAGAACTTATAATATATTAATAATCTCTAAATGTAATTTCTCTCATTTAGTCTATCCAATTGCATGGTGCCATGCAACCCAAATGGACCATGCCGGGTCGGGTCAAGTACATACCAGAAATAGTTATGGACTTAGACACCGTATCCAACAGTCTCCCACTTGGATAAGTCTAATAACTATTACTGAAAGTATGACTTCAGGAGCCGATCGGCAATCGTAGCTCTTTTCAAGGTTTCTCGGAACTGAGAAGATGATGGTACGCCATTTAAGATAAGTGATCATATAATCCTCTGTTCTAGATATCAGCCGGACAAATACATGGAACAATGTCTTACTTATTGTCCAGCGGTTTGTTTCCCGATTTCTGATTTGTTTGACAAAGAACATAATTGAACACATCAACTTAGTTCTGACCGGGCCCGGTACATAGGTCAAAACAAAATCATCGAGGGGCCCAGATATCAGCTTCTAATCCAAGAAGGAACAGATAAACTTCGACTCATATGTTTGTTCTACCACTCATTGAATTATACACAGAAGCACGTTTTATAACATCGAGTTACCAATGCGTTTTCGTACAATCAATGCATAACCAACTTGTAAGTAACAAATCATATCTCTAGGTTTGAAGACTTATATGATATTACCGTCTCACGATCACTCGAGATAGAATTCCATGAAGTGATTCCAGTGAGCGTGGGTTGAGTCCAACGCTCAGAACTTATGAGCACTCATGATTGTTGTAGCCTTGTCCAACACTGTAGACCATTGCAACCAATCATGATAGTCTTGATTCATACCTGCTTCCGACATATGACTGACTATGGAGGTTTGAATACTATGTTATACCAAACAACATTATTCTGGAAGTCAAAACATGCAAAAGAAATATACTAAACGATCGACAAGAGATAGCAACACTTTACTCATAAATAAAACACCTTTTATTCATCATCTAATGTCAATTACACTTCACAAATTTCGAGGTTATCTAACTACTAAATCTAATATCATCCTTCAGCCCTATGCTCCGAGCATGCTGGAGATGCTTAACCCGAGTCAGTCCCTTCGTGAGGGGAAATGCTGGGTTCTCATCCGATGATACCCTCTTTGCCACGAGGAGTCCTTCTTCTATTCGATGTCTAATAAAATGGTATTTTCTGTCGATGTGTCTGGATCTCCCGTGTTCCCTTGGTTCCTTGGCTAAGGAAACAGCACTTTCACTATCACAGAAAATTTCCATCGACTCTTTAATAGCTGGTACAACTCCAAGGTCTCCGATGAAGTTCTTTAGCCATATAGCCAACTTTGCCGCTTCCCTCGCTGCAATATACTCTGATTCACAAGTTGAATCAGCCACTGTCTCTTGCTTGGAACTCTTCCAAGAAATTGCTCCTCCGTTTAGGGTAAAAACCCATCCCGACTGAGAGCGGAAATTATCCCTATCAGTCTGGAAGCTAGCATCACTATACCCTACAACTCTCAAGTCATCACTCCCACCGAGGGTAAGGACCCAGTCCTTAGTCCTTCGTAGGTACTTGAGGATATTCTTTACCGCATGTCACACCCCCGAACCAGACGGCGGAAATATCCGGGGGCTGTTGTGACTCAATTGAATACGATCACAATGAATATACATGAAACATAACATTATACATCACCAAGCATTGGAATGATACAACTGGTAGCGTTTACATTCATTACATTGTTTCAAAATATTACATTCCAAAATACATGGTTCATTGTTACTTAAACAACCGCAAAACAATCATAGAGTACATTCCTTTCTTCACTTATCTGTTACCTGAGAATACAAGTATTTTGAAAAACGTCAACATGTGAAATGTTGGTGAGTTCATAAGTAATGTTTGAAATCCAATGTTTGTAATGTTTTGAAAAACCACCAGAAAATCCGATATTTTCTGAAAATAGAATAGCGTAAAAATATGTGAAGATCCGTGAGTATGCTTGTTTGAATTCTATAGATGTAAGCGTAAGAGTTGTGAAATTCAACATGTAGTTCATAAGTGTACTTGTTGAAAACCCTAGGAAAACCCGACGTTTTCCTATCACTTTGCTTTACTTAGTTTGTGTACTGTTATTTCGTTACGTTAGAGGTGTTCGTTGAGCTCCGGAGGCATTGAGTATACAGAGGTGGTGAATTGTTGTAACCTACGTTAATGAAAACGTCCAGTTGACAACCGTGCTAGCGATCCCTTAGGCGTCACTCGCAGTTATTCACGCAACTCAATCCTCCCGGACTTGTGTAGTCCCACGACCGAGGAGAAAAAGTGAAGGTGCGAAACCCTCGGTATTTCCCTACGTCGTTCAAGACCATTGCAATTGCGAAGGGCCCGGAGCCCAACCCGCAATCGTGAGTTCCCGACTTTACTAGCAGCACTGAAGGATCCTTGGGGACCAGCAGCATGTTTGCCATTGAAAGTCCTTTTACACGCGGTCGAATCGTATTAGACCTAACTACATGTAAGCAAGTGTCCTTTGGGCCTAAAGATCATGTCATCGGGCTAGCTATGCTCGACAAGCATGATTTGCAACTTTTGGTCCTAAGGAGTGTACGTCGACGTATTGAGTAATTCCACGAGAGTAAAGAGTTCCAAGAGTTCCATATGTGTATTGAGCGTGGTAGTGTTAGTAGTTTTGGATTTGTTATTGATTCGAGACCGAATCAATTCGTTGGTAACGATTGTTGGTGATATTGTGTATTGTAATCCATTCAGAGTCGTAGTGTCAATCTTTGTTCACAACGAGTGTATTGAATTATCATTGAAAATTTTCTGTTTACAACCCCTCTTTATTTTGTAAATTTACTTTTTCACCCCTTTAGGTAAAATAATTTCCGGTTTAGTCCTTAAACCATTTTTCTTGACATTTTAACACCAAAAATTATTGAAATTAATTTTTTCAGCATATTTTTCATTGAAAACAGTTTAAGTCCCTGAAATTGCAGTTTTCTCGGTTGTAACCCCTCTTTTTCACAATCTTTATATTTTTGGCCCAAATTGGAAAATTTTTGCAACTTTGGTCCTTTTTAAATTTGAAAAGCATTTTAAACCTTTGAAAAGTACTTGTGACACTAGTGGTCCATTGTTTTACAGAAAAACACAGTTTTGGCCATCCAAAACAGAAAATTTCGCATAATGGGCTCTATTGGGCCGAAATTGTCATTTTTAGCCCATTAAGCTTGAAATTTATGCTTTTAATCCTCCAAATAGTATATTTTCAGAATATACATTATGGAAACTGTTTTGACTCATCTCACCCATCAGATTTCGAAATATTTCATTTTAGGCCCTTCAACTTTGTATTTTTAACATTTTGTGTCAAAAAAATGAGTTTTTAGCCCAAAATAAGTGTTGTCAAGCCAATTGGCTATTTTTCTTGGTATACTTTGCATGTAGTAGTATATTTTATGCTAGTATAAAATATATCTCGGTTTTTAGCAATTCATAACTAGATCTAGCATCAAAATCATACAAAACATACATATAAGCATAGAAATCAACCAAAACATACACATAATAATGGATCTACACCTTTGCTTGTATTCTCCCCCACAAAAACTTATAAAAACCGAAAATAAGGGGGTATGAAGCTCACCTTGGGTGTTGATTCAGTTTTTGAAGAAAGGATGGAAGAAACGAAGTGATTTTTGGCCTTAGCACCCTTTTCTTGAAGATCTCAAGTTTGGTGACTTCTAAGGTGCATGATCACAAGTTGGAATAGATTTAGAAGAGATTTTTGATGAAATGAAGTAGATAGATCATGGATTAGTCATCAACTTACCTTAGATGATGATTTTGGTGATGGATTCTCCTTGAAAGCTCCTTAATTCTCGAAATTATGGAGAAGGAATAAGAGAGTATCTTTGAGAGAAGAATGAGTGAATTTTGTGTGTGTGTTTGAATATGGCCGAGAGCAAGAGAGAGAGAGAAGAAGAGATATGCATGAAAGGATGGTGCATGGAAGTATGGGTCTCTTGCATGGAAGTCCTTTGGTTACTAGTGAGGTGGCAAGCAAATAGTCAACTCTTCCATTTCTTCTTGGACTTGGGCCTTGGGCCGAGAGTTTGGAAGGGAAAAGGAAAATTTTGGGCTTTTTGCCCCTAAGCCCAATATTAGAGTTTGTTTGGGTATGTTTTAAGCCTAAAAGAATGTGGTAGGATTTTTGCATTTTTGTTGGACTAGTTTAGGTTATTCATGGATCTAAGCTTTTAATTCCTGTCATTCTAGGCCCAATATGGCCCAAAATATTGAAATAAGTAAATGTGATTCCAATTAGAGCCCATTTAAGGGTCCTAAGCTCATGATAGTCAAATTGGAAGCTTATTGGTCCATTTAGGTCCAATAAGGAAGTCCTAGTCCAAAATGGACCTAATCAAGAACTTCTAGGGTTTCCAATTGCTTGATGTAGTGAATTGGGGTTTAGTTTTCCATTGAGTAAGCATCATACATGCTCTTGAGTTTTTGAATTTATCATTTACTTGAGTATAGGGATTACAAGACACAAAATTTCTAGTTGTGACATCATCCCCCCGTTAGAGGGAATTTCGTCCCGAAATTTTGTTTGAAAGCTAGATTTGAGAATTCTAGAATAAGTGAGGGTACTTTTGCTTCATTTGGTCTTCGCGTTCCCAAGTGAATTCTGGCCCACGCTTTGCATTCCACCGTACTTTCACGATCGGGATGCAACTTTGCTTAGTACGCTTCACCTCCCTGTCCATGATTTCAATTGGTTCTTCAACGAACAGGAGATTCTCATTGATTTCAATCTCGTCAAAAGGAATGATGAGGGTTTCATCTGATAGGCACTTCTTCAGATTAGAGACATGAAACACGGGGTGTACACCGCTTAGCTCTGCGGGTAGTTGCAGTCTGTATGCTACTGGACCTATTCGGGCGACGATTTCGAAAGGTCCAATGTACCGTGGGTTCAGTTTTCCCCGTTTTCCGAAACGTATAACCCTTTTCCAGGGTGAGACTTTCAACAGTACTCGATCACCTTCCGGAAATTCTAAGGGCTTTCGCCACTTATCGGCGTAGCTCTTTTGTCGGTCACGCGATGCTTGCAATCGAGCTTTGATTTGGATTAACTTCTCTGTTGCTTCGCAAATGGTTTCTGGTCTCATGAGAGTACTGGCGAGTGATATGTATTTATGACTATAGAGAGTTTCGAAACGAACAATCTTGATGCTCGTGCAATAATTGTTATTGTATGAGGATTCAGCCAAGGGAAACTGGGTATTCCCTGACTTGTTGTATTCAAACACCCAGACTGATAGCATGACTTTAAGTGGTTGAATGGTTCGTTTGCCTTGGCTATTGGTTTGAAGGTGGTAAAAAACGCTCATATCTAGCTATGTTCCCATAGCCCTCAGAAGTGACTGTGAAAGTCTTGAAGTAATCCCATTATCTCGATCCGAGATAGTAGATACCCATATCTCGTGGAGTCTCACGATCTCCTTGATATAGATGCATGTAAACCTTTATGTCTTGTTTGATTTTAGTATTAGCAGGAAATAGGCAGCTTTGGTTAACCTATCGACGATCACCTAGTTAACGCCCAATTTAACTTGCGTACCTATAAGCTTCATCTTTCAACTTCGAGAGTTTTATCCATCCGTGCAGTGCTTTCATTGCGATATTCCCCAGCTTTGATGCTTTTAAGGCTGGTAATAGATGTTGACAGTGTTTCGTTCTCTCTTCGTGGGCAGACGAGTATGTTGTTGATGAAAATAATGAAAAGGCTAACTAGGGATGGTTGGGAAAACTTGGTTCGTAGGGTCCATGAATAGTGTGGGAGCATTCGTTAGACCGAAGGGTATCACAATGAATTTGAAATGGTCGTGACGAGTTCGGAAAGCAGTTTTTGAAATGTTGTCTTCTCGGACTCGAAGTTGTCGATAACTGATTCTTAGATCTATTTTAGAGAAGTAGCTAGCTCCTTGGAGCTGGCCAAATAGATCGTTAGTCCGTGGAAGTAGGTATCAATTTTTAAATGGGGAGATTATTCAATTTCCTAAAATCGATGTACCTTCTGAAGGATCCATCTTCTTGAAGAACAAGACCGGAGCTCTCTAGGATGAGAAGCTTGGTCTAAGGAATCCTTTGTGCAACAATTCTACTCAGTTGACAGGATAACTTGTGAATTTTTGGCGGGAGTCAACCTATAGGGTGAATTGGCAATTGATGTGGCTCTCGATATGAGGTTGATTCGAAATTCGACCTGTCTCTCTGGGATATTCCCGAAAGTTCCTCGGGAAACACATTTGGAAAAATCACATGCTACTGGAATCCCTTGTATGCCTACCTCTTCTTCGGTCTTGTCTACAACATGAGTGAGGAGAACATAGTTCTTCTGGTGCAGGCACTTCTGCGCCTTGATGCACAAGATAGGAAGAGGATTGGCGCCAGGTTTATCACCATGGATTATTAGAGTTTTTGTGATTAGGAAGGTGAAGGCAAACGGCCTTCTCGCGACACATAGTATCAGCACGGTGGGGGGTTAACCCAACCATGACGATTATCACATTAAAACTCCTAATATTTACTGGCATGAAATCTATTTGTAATGAATGGTTTTTTTTTTTTTTTTTTCTTTTTTTTTTTAGTGTTAAGGTGTACTCCACATAAGTACCCTAGGTTAAATCATTTTTCCCCATTGGCCATGTCCATTGAGAAGGCTTAGCTTAGCTTTGGGGATGTTGTTTTAGTAAGTGTTTGAATATGTTACTAATCGAAACTTCACGCGGATTTACCATTGAATAAGAGGTAAGCGAAAGAGTTGTCAAGTAGGAACATACCAATAACAACCGTTGGGTCTTGGACTGCTTCGCCTTGACCCCAGGTCAGGACCATTTCTAATCTTTCTGCACCTTGATTGTTATCCTTGGGGCAACTACGCCAGAAGTGACCGGTTACTCCACACCCATAGCAGGTGTGAATGGTCTCATTATTGGTGTTGTTGTTAGGGTTGTTGCGATTTTTGTCGTTTTCATTTGGCTGACGCTTCTGGCATGGATAAGTTCTACAGAATTTGGTGGGGTGATTATTTCGGTTGCATTTGTCACAGTGCATCTCCCGGCAGGCTCCATTATGATGGAATTTGCACTGGTTGCATTTTGGAAGGATTCCAACATATGGTCTCCTGGTTGTTGGTGTAATAGGGGTCATGGTCTCATGAACAGCAACAACATGTTGCTTCCTTGAGAACCCTTGAGTGGGATGTCCCTTTCTCTTACTTACAGACCTCAGCTTCCTGCTCTTAAGCTTGGGGTTTGGAGTTCCTTGATAGGTTGTCACTTGTTGGTTTCCATGTTCGTCCCTTTGGCTGGAGTTGTCAATGCTATTCCTGCCTCCATTTGGGTTGTTTGCATCGATTTGTGCCATAGTAGCGGTTATTGCCGCCATTACAGCAACTTGAAATGTAGCAGAGTCCATCTGCAGGAGCGGTGTCTCACGGGCGCGCTTGTTATCCTTGCGGGATGGCATTTTCCTGTGTTTCCATCTACATCTCTATGATGTATTTGTGGTAGTACGTAATCACATATTTGGCATGATCGTTGCGTCTATCCTTAGAGTATATAGGTTGTTCTGGTTTTGAGATCCTTGAGTGTCTAGCGGTCTTGAGGGTTCGCTTGTGCATATTATTGAGTCTTTGCAGTAATGTGAAATCAATATAGCACCTAATTGTTTCAGGGGTAAGTACCATCTCAGTACACGAAAAAGAGTCATGTCGGATAGTAGGGGGAAACTAGAAAAGGCTGATCCTAATCGTGGCGGGAAGTGTCTGGTGGTGGTGCTGGTGAAGTGGATGCACCTTGGAGACGAGCTACTTGTTGCTCGGTTTCTCGTAGGCGTACTTCCCAAACTAACTGTCTCGCTCGAGAGTCTCCATTCACTTCCTGTGTTTGCCTTTCATCCCTCCTATTAGCAAACCACATTTGTTTCTTTCGATTTGGGGTGTCCTGAGCTTGGTTATCAATACCTCGGGTGAGTCAGACCAAGACTGGGAGAGCCTGGTCAGCGGGTCCTTTATGGCTGATGGTCGGAGAGACCTCGGTTCCTGCCCTAGTGTGGTCGTATCCCCTACTGGTGACTCTATTTCCAAATTTTGTATGCCCAAGGGGGCATGGGGCCACTGGGGCCCACACGATAAGTCGGTACTCTGGCTTTTCATGGATGGTTAATGGCATCAGATTATGCATCCGAGTCATCATCATCTCTGCCCTTGGGCTCTTCCTCCTCGAGGTCCACTTATTGACTTGGCGGGTTCACCGTCGAGTTCTACTTCGTGTTCCTCCTGCGGTTCTTCCTCTGGATCGAGCCACCCTACTGTTCCTTGACTAGGGAGATAGAGTTTTCCTGACTAATGATACTTGTGTATAGTGTATTGCACGAAGGACTATGAATACTAGAAACAAATAGCATACCAATTACTCCTATAATTCTACAACTATTGCATAGATTTAGTTGGGGTTCCCTTCTTGGAGATTAAGGGGTATGTTTTTAGATTCCCTAGCTATCACGATTTCTTCCAGACATGTGATGGTTGTACCTTGGAGGGTATGTAGTTGATCAAGCTACATCCGCTTCTTGATACAACCAAGAACAGTCCTGGATTAACCGAGATACTAGCATTATCTTGTTTGGTTCGGTGTTAGGTTCTCGTTCCTAATACAAGCAAGGGTATTTTATTGTTATGTTTTACTTGTTTTGTTCAGAGTTATGTTAGTCCCTCTTTTGGTTTATAGTTGCATATCAATGTATGGTTAGATATGCTAGTTCACTATAAACAGAGCTCTGATACCAACCTGTCACACCCTCGAACCAGACGGCGGAAACGTCCGGGGGCTGTTGTGACTCAATTGAATACCATCACAATGAATATACATGAAACATAACATTATACATCACCAAGCATTGGAATGGTACAACTGGTAGCGTTTACATTCATTACATTGTTTCAAAATATTACATTCCAAAATACATGGTTCATTGTTACTTAAACAACCGCAAAACAATCATAGAGTACAGTGCTTTCTTCACTTATCTGTTACCTGAGAATACAAGTATTTTGAAAAACGTCAACATGTGAAATGTTGGTGAGTTCATAAGTAATGTTTGAAATCCAATGTTTGTAATGTTTTGAAAAACCACCAGAAAATCCGATATTTTCTGAAAATAGAATAGCGTAAAAATATGTGAAGATCCGTGAGTATGCTTGTTTGAATTCTATAGATGTAAGCGTAAGAGTTGTGAAATTTGACATGTAGTTCATAAGTGTACTTGTTGAAAACCCTAGGAAAACCCGACGTTTTCCTATCACTTTGCTTTACTTAGTTTGTGTACTGTTATTTTGTTACGTTAGAGGTGTTCGTTGAGCTCCGGAGGCATTGATTATACAGAGGGTGGTGAATTGTTGTAACGTACGTTAACGAAAACGTCTAGTTGACAACCGTGCTAGCGATCCCTTAGGCGTCACTCGCAGTTATTCACGCAACTCAATCCTCCCGGACTTGTGTAGTCCCACGACCGAGGAGAAAAAGTGAAGGTGCGAAACCCTCGGTATTTCCCTACGTCGTTCAAGACCATTGCAATTGCGAAGGGCCCGGAGCCCAACCCGCAATCGTGAGTTCCCGACTTTACTAGCAGCACTGAAGGATCCTTGGGGACCAGCAGCATGTTTGCCATAGAAAGTCCTTTTACACGCGGTCGAGTCGTATTAGACCCAACTACATGTAAGCAAGTGTCCTTTGGGCCTAAAGATCATGTCATCGGGCTAGCTATGCTCGACAAGCATGATTTGCAACTTTTGGGCCTAAGGAGTGTACGTCGACGTATTGAGTAATTCCACGAGAGTAAAGAGTTCCAAGAGTTCCATATGTGTATTGAGCGTGGTAGTGTTAGTAGTTTTGGATTTGTTATTGATTCGAGACCGAATCAATTCGTTTGGTAACGATTGTTGGTGATATTGTGTATTGTAATCCATCGAGAGTCGTAGTGTCAATCTTTGTTCACAACAAGTGTATTGAATTATCATTGAAAATTTTCTGTTTACAACCCCTCTTTATTTTGTAAATTTACTTTTTCACCCCTTTAGGTAAAATAATTTCCGGTTTAGTCCTTAAACCATTGTTCTTGACATTTTAACACCAAAAATTATTGAAATTAATATTTTTCAGCATATTTTTCATTGAAAACAGTTTAAGTCCCTGAAATTGCAGTTTTCTCGGTTGTAACCCCTCTTTTTCGCACTCTTTATATTTTTGGCCCAAATTGGAAAATTTTTGCAACTTTGGTCCTTTTTAAATTTGAAAAGCATTTTAAACCTTTGAAAAGTACTTGTGACACTAGTGGTCCATTGTTTTACAGAAAAACACCGTTTTGGCCCTCCAAAACAGAAAATTTCGCATAATGGGCTCTATTGGGCCGAAATTGTCATTTTTAGCCCATTAAGCTTGAAATTTATGCTTTTAATCCTCCAAATAGTATATTTTCAGAAAATACATTATGGAAACTGTTTTGACTCATCTCACCCATCAGATTTCGAAATATTTCATTTTAGGCCCTTCAACTTTGTATTTTTAACATTTTGTGTCAAAAAAATGAGGTTTTAGCCCAAAATAAGTGTTGTCAAGCCAATTGGCTATTTTTCTTGGTATACTTTGCATGTAGTAGTATATTTTATGCTAGTATAAAATATATCTCGGTTTTTAGCAATTCATAACTAGATCTAGCATCAAAATCATACAAAACATACATATAAGCATAGAAATCAACCAAAACATACACATAATGATGGATCTACACCTTTGCTTGTATTCTCCCCCACAAAAACTTATAAAAACCGAAAATAAGGGGGTATGAAGCTCACCTTGGGTGTTGATTCAGTTTTTGAAGAAAGGATGGAAGAAACGAAGAGATTTTTGTCCTTAGCACCCTTTTCTTGAAGATCTCGAGTTTGGTGACTTCTAAGGTGCATGATCACAAGTTGGAATAGATTTAGAAGAAATTTTTGATGAAATGAAGTAGCTAGATCATGGATTAGTCATCAACTTACCTTAGATGATGATTTTGGTGATGGATTCTCCTTGAAAGCTCCTTAATTCTCGAAATTATGGAGAAGGAATGAGAGAGTATCTTTGAGAGAAGAATGAGTGAATTTTGTGTGTGTGTTTGAATATGGCTGAGAGCAAGAGAGAGAGAGAGAAGAAGAGAGATGCATGAAAGGATGGTGCATGGAAGTATGGGTCTCTTGCATGGAAGTCCTTTGGTTACTAGTGAGGTGGCAAGCAAATAGTCAACTCTTCCATTTCTTCTTGGACTTGGGCCTTGGGCCGAGAGTTTGGAAGGGAAAAGGAAAATTTTGGGCTTTTTGCCCCTAAGCCCAATATTAGAGTTTGTTTGGGTATGTTTTAAGCCTAAAAGAATGTGGTAGGATTTTTGCATTTTTGTTGGACTAGTTTAGGTTATTCATGGATCTAAGCTTTTAATTCCTTTCATTCTAGGCCCAATATGGCCCAAAATATTGAAATAAGTAAATGTGGTTCCAATTAGAGCCCATTTAAGGGTCCTAAGCTCATGATAGTCAAATTGGAAGCTTATTGGTCCATTTAGGTCCAATAAGGAAGTCCTAGTCCAAAATGGACCTAATCAAGAACTTCTATGGTTTCCAATTGCTTGATGTAGTGAATTGGGGTTTAGTTTTCCATTGAGTAAGCATCATACATGCTCTTGAGTTTTTGAATTTAACATTTACTTGAGTATAGTGATTACAAGACACAAAATTTCTAGTTGTGACACCGCAGTCCAGTGTGCCTTGCTAGGGTTCCCCTGATACCTGCTAACCTTGCTCAGGACAAAGGCTACATCAGGTCGAGTACACGTCATAGCATACATGATCAATCCTACAGCCGAAGCATAAGGTATTCGACTCATTTCTGCTATCTCAGCCTCAGTGCTAGGGCTTTGTGTCTTACTCAAACTGGCGTTACTCAGGATGGGTAACTCTCCTTTCTTGGAGTCCTGCATGCTGAATCTCCTCAGCACCTTATCCAAGTAGGTACTCTGACTAAGTCCAGTTAGTCTTTTACTCCGATCTCTCAAGATCCTTATCCCTAGAATATAGGCAGCTTCACCAAGGTCCTTCATAGCGAAACACTTCCCAAGCCAGGACTTTACTTCCTGCAGGGTTGGGATGTCGTTTCCTATGAGTAGTATGTCATCCACATACAATACCAAAAAGCTAACTATACTCCCACTAGCCTTGACATAAACACAAGATTCATATTCACTCCTAGAAAAGCCAAATTCCTTGACCTTTTCATCAAAGCAAAGATTCCATCTGCGAGGTGCTTGCTTTAATCCATAAATGGATTTCTCAAGCTTACACACTCTATTAGGGTACTCGTTGCTGACAAAACCTTCTGGCTGACTCATGTAAACATCTTCAGCCAACTTTCCATTAAGGAAAGCGGTTTTGACATCCATTTGCCAAATTTCATAGTCATGAAATGCAGCTATGGCTAACATAACCCTAATAGACTTAATCTTGGCTACTGGAGAAAAGGTTTCATCATAATCCACTCCAGGAATTGGAGAGAAGCGCTTTGCAACCAGTCAAGCCTTATAAGTGTGTACATTACCATCCATGTCGGTCTTCTTCTTGAAGATCCATTTGCACCCTACAGTCTTACGACCTAGTACATTCTCAACCAAGTTCCAAACTTGATTTTCATACATGGATTGTATCTCGCTATCCATAGCCTCTTTCCATTTAGCAGACTCGGGGCCTGCCATGGCTTCCTCGTAGCTGTTAGGGTCATCCAGACCTACTAGTGTCCCATCACTAATAAGTGTCTCACCTTCTGCAGTAATATGGAAACCATAGTAATGCTCAGGTACACTCCTAACTCTCGTGGAACGCCTCAGAGCTACAGATTCGTCAATTGGCTCAATAGGAGTTTCCTCCTCAAGTTGAGGGCTAGTGTTTGAAGTTCCTTCACCACTTGACTCTTGAATTTCTTCAAGATCAATTTGCCTCCCACTGTCTCCTTCCCTTATAAACTCTCTTTCTCGAAAGACTCCGCTTCTTGCTACGAAGACCACATTATCACTAGGTCTGTAGAAGAGGTAACCAAAGGATTGTTGTGGGTAGCTGATGAAAATACACCTCTCGCTTCGAGGTTCGAGCTTATCATGAGTCCTGCATCTCACGAAAGCCTCGCAACCCCAAATCTTGATGTGGTCTAGTTTGGGTACTTTACCAGTCCACATCTCGTGAGGAGTTTTGGAAACTTTCTTTATAGGGACTAGATTAAGGATATGGGCGGCAGTCTCTAAGGCATATCCCCATAATGAAATTGGTAGCGAAGCTCGACTCATCATGGAACGAACCATGTCTAACAAGGTTCGATTACGCCTCTCATGGTTGGGTTTAACTTTCCCATCCTTCACATCTTGCTGGTATTTTGGACAGTTCCGCTTCCAATGTGATTTTTCATGGCAATAGAAGCATTCAGCCTCTTTTGGGTCAGAAGAAGGAGTGACAAAACCTTTCTTGGTTCCACTTGAAGAAGATCCATCAAGGGTCCGAGCCTTGGTACCCTTTGAAGAGCTCTTTCTCTTCTTCCCTCGACTTTTCCCGATTGCCAAAACCGGAGTGGAGTTTGGAGTAGGAGTGTTAACAACTGACTTCCCCTTAAGACCTGTTTCAGCGGTCTTGAGAAGTCCCTGAAGTTTGCTGAGTGTGACCTCTTCCTTATTCATGTGATATGTCATGCGGAATTGATCATAGCACGATGGTAAGGAGTGGAAAATGATATCTATTGCAAGCTCCTCAGGGAAGTTCACATTAAGCTTCAGCAATCGATCCACATACCTTTGCATTTTCTGCATGTGGCTCATGACAGATTCCCCATCCTTCATCATGGTTGTTATCATGGAGTAGATGATTTCATACCTCTCTTGTCGTGCACTTTGATGGTATCTTTCCATCAGATCTTGGTGTATTTCATAAGGGTAGAAATCCTCATAGGACTTTAGGAGTTCCGCTGTCATTGTGGCCATCATGATGCATGCCACTTTCGTAGCATCCCTTTGATGTGCCTAAAAATCAGCAATCTCCTGAGGAGTTGCAATGGTCTCATCAATCTTCTTAAGCTCCTTGTCAAGGACATATTCTTTGTCCTCGTAGCGGGTAATCATCCTGATGCTTCTGATCCACTCATTGAAGTTGGATCCATCAAAAGTGACTTTCCCACACAAGTTCATAAGGGTAAAGGAGCCATTAGGATTAGAGCCAGAAGCAACATTGTTTGAAGACATCTGAAGGAAGAGGACAAGATTAGTTTAGATATTAAGAGACTCCTTAATAAAACATCCAAATGTAATATTAAGGCTAGGATCCAATCACAATATATTATAACTTAGAAGAGGTATGCCATAATCCAAGCTATAACATATTTGAAAGGTAGGTGAATGACGATTCACCAATTTCCACCACGAAAACCGAAATATTAAATATTAGGTTTTTGATTGGTTCTTAGAAATTCCTAGATTCTTTGAGATTCAATGAACTTTTCAAAGGCATGTTTCAATCTCGAGTGTGCCCTCCAAGTTTTGTAACTGGGATACCGAGGATCACAAAACGAGGTGTAAAGTAACCATGCAAATCACTTGGTACCCTTAAAGTTTATCACTCAATCGAGTGTGCCCTCCAAGTTTTGTGACTGGGATACCGAGGATCATACTTTTAATGAGAATTTATAAGTCCTTGTCTTACCCGTTCGGATAACGACCCTCCACCAGTCAAGCAAGCGGTGGGTGAGAGTGGACACCCATTAAGTTACCATTTTATAGGCAACAACCTTATACCCACCTTATAGACCGGCTTCGTGAATGAGGCGTACTAGCGGTAAGACGACTTTGTTCTTATACATATATATATATATATATATATATATATATATATATATATATATATATATATATATATATTATAATGATATAAGTATAAGGGTTGAATTTTAACTTTTAAAATTCTAGGGATTGGACGTAAAGTTTTAACAAGACTTTACTTGTTCCAAAACTTGAGGGAAAGTTTTGTAAACTTTCAAAACTTTTCATTTCTTGTAACTTATGAGTTTAATAGAGTAATAAAAATGAAGACTCTTCATTTTTTTAACTCTTGTGTTCTTTGAATGGTTTTAATTCAAGTGACTTTTGGTTTTCCATAACTTGAGGACAAGTTATGGACTCCATTAAAACACATTATGATCAAGAATTAATCTACCACATAGGTTACAAATAATTCCTATGATCATCTAAACATCATAAGAACAAGAACATGAATATGAATACTTTCATAAATCAAAATTACACTTAAAACTTTGTAATTTTGATAACTAATTGTTGTAAATGAATTAGCAAAGACATTACACCATCTAAAACAAGTTTTCAAGTACCAAAACTGTTTAGGGTATTGTTTCTAGTCCATTTCCAGCAACTAAAGTCAAAAATCTGCACTCTGTCGCTCCTACTCGCCGAGTGCATGAACCTACTCGACGAGTAGGTTGAAGATACAAGTGAACTTGGAGAGTCCCCCCATGGACTCGGCGAGTTCATCAGGCAGACAACAAGTTTTTCGACTTTTTTCAACTTTTTTAGCACAAATAACAAACAAACAAGCCTAGGCTCTGATACCACTGATGGGTTTTGAGCATTCTAACACTTCCGAAGTGTACATGCAACCCTAATAACCTTGGATCTATGTTTGTCTAATTATCATGCAAAGTTGAATTCCAAGGCTATATTCCTATCTAGCATACATGGGGAACAATTTTTAACTTGAATGAAAGATAGAATAACTTACCTTGTAGTTGCTTATGTTCCTTGAAACCTTGTGAGCCTAGCACCCCAAGTGTGATGCCTCAAATGCTTCACACAACACTAAATGCTCTTGGAAAGATTTTTGAGAGAATACACACTTCTTGAAATCGGCCTAGCCCTCTTGTTTCATATGTGTAGCAGATTTTGGTGTAGAATAAGATTCTTATATAGTGTTGACACATCTAGGGTTAAACCATGTAAACCCTAATGTGTCATGACTCTTCATTTCCATGAACCATGGGTTTGTAACTCCCATGGAGCATCCTATGGGTGGAACCCAACTTGATAATCCATGGAGCCTCTTAGTCCACTATACAAGATATGGATGATTTACACAATCAACCCATATATTTAATTAGTTATCTTTTGATCACTTAATTAGTTCTAAATTAATTCTTGATCAAACTAATCAAATAATATTATTAATATATTAGAACTTATAATATATTAATAATCTCTAAATGTTATTTCTCTCATTTAGTCTATCCAATTGCATGGTGCCATGCAACCCAAATGGACCATGCCGGGTCGGGTCAAGTACATACCAGAAATAGTTATGGACTTAGACACCTTAGCCAACAGCATGTTCATTAGACAAACTAGATCCAAAGCTTTAGAGTTTGTATATCCACCATAGGATTGATGTTTTGCTCAAAACCCATCACTAGCTTGTCATGAGTCTCTTGTCTAACGAAAGCTTCACAACCCCAAACTTTTATATGTACTAACAAAGGAACTTTCCCTATCCACATCTTGTGAGGTGTTTTGGCAACCTTCTTGTTAGGGACAAGATTAAGGATATGGGTGTTTGTCTCTAAGTCATACCTCCAAAAAGAAATGGGAAGAAAATCTTGTCTCATCATGGAACGAACCATGTCTAACAAGGTATGGTTGCACCTCTCAGCCACACCATTAAGATGTAGTGTCCTAGGAGGAGTCAATTATGAAACAATTTCACATTCCTTGAGATAGTCATGGAACCCGATACTAAGATACTCTCTGCCTCTATCAGGTTGGAACCTCTTTATCTTCCTGCCTAATTAATTCTCGACTTCATGTTTAAACACTTTTAACTTTTCAAAGGTTTCTGAGTTAGGTTTGATTAAGTAAATATAACAATACCTTCTATAATCATAAGTAAATGTCACATAAAATTGTTTAGCATCCCTTGTGGTGGATCTGAAGGTTCCACACACATTCTGTGTGTATGAGATCTAACAAACCTTCACGTCTTTCACTTGATCCAGTGTAAGGTGATTTTGTCATTTTCCCCAAAAGACAAGAGTCGCATTCATCATCTGGTCTTAAGTCAAATAATTCCAACACTCCATCCTTTTAGATTTGGGCGATGTGTTTCTTGTTAATGTGACCAATATGGTAAAGCCACAAGCATTCCTTGTCTAAACCATTAAACGAATCAATATGAAATACACAATTACCTAAGCTATCAACACACATCACAGTTTCATACACAACATTACAAGGTAAAAATTTAAACATAAAGATCTCTTATTACCCATGATCAGATTTATCCTTCTATGCTCCACCTCTTCACTTTCTCTTAGTCCCTGCAAATCAGATGAAATGTGAAAACCACATCCTATATCAAGGACCCAAGAACAACTAGGTTGTGAGTTATTAGTTTGAATAGTGTAAATACCTGATGAAGATGGCTTCACTTTTCCATCCTTGAGGTCCTATAAGTGCTTGGGGAAACTTCATTTCCAATGGCCCTTATCATTGCAATAAAAGCATTTGGCCTCTTTGGGATCACTCACATGAGGAATGTATTAATTGTTCTTTACTTTTTGACGCTTCCTAGACGACCTAAATGGGCCTTGACCTTCCAGTTCTACTTAGATGTACCTTTCCTTTCCTTCCTTTGTTTTTCCCAATGGCCATGACAAGAGTACTAGTAGTAGTGGGGGTGTGACTCTTCTTCATCCCTAGCTCTACTATATACAATAGGTTATGGAGTTGGGCCAATGTGGTTTCATTGTTTTTCAAATGTTAACTCAAGATGAACACATCATAACAAGGTGGCAAGAAGTTAAGGACCATGTTAATGAGCAACTCCTCATCGAAATTCACATTGAGTTTTTCAAGGCGCTCCACGTATTTTTTTAATTCTTTGCACGTGGTTGTAGACTAACTCTCCTTCCTTTAACCTATATGTTATTCATGATCTCTCTTGTGATACTTTTCAACCAAATCTAAGCTCCTCTCGTACAACTAGTAGCCCTCATAGAACCTTTGCAAATCATGAATCATGGTGGCAACCATGATGCAAGCAACCTTAGTCGCATCTTCATAACGTTTCTTGTAGGAGGCTATTTCTTCAAAAGTATCATTGGCTTCATCCATCTCTATATGTTTTTTCTCAATAACATACTCTTTATCCTGGTATCGAAGATCCATCTTGATTTTACGCATACAATCATTATAATTGGTGCCATCTAATGTCACCTTAGACACAATCAAGAGAAGGAAGAATTTTTTGGTAGAGGTTTGAGAAGCAGACGCATCAGCAGAAGTAGAAATCTATAGAGAAAAAGAAGTTTTAGTTAGATGACAATAAACCCTTAATATCTAAACCATAATAAATATTTAAGGCTAGGATCCAATATAACATTTCACAACTAATTAGAGGGATGTCGTAATCTTATCGCGAATAAAAGCTCACCAATTTCGAACTATGAAATTCCTAGATCTTTTAAGATTCATTGAATCTATCAATAGCATGTTTAATGTCATATTATGCTCTTCTATATGTGGCTGGAATACTGAGGATCACAAACAAGATGTGAATAACCACACAAATATGCTTGACACTCTCGATGTCATTTATCATCACTCATTAATGTTCTGGTTCACCACACATGGTCCATTAACAATGATAATTTTCAAGATGCCCATTATTACTCTTTATAGTCAATATTAGTGTGTCGGTTAACCACACATGCTCCACTAACTACATATAAAACACAATGTGTAATTTTATAGTTTAGCATACTTTTCACGTTTTTCCTAAAGTAACTAATAGTGGGATTTTAAAAATAGTTTAGTTACTTTATATCATTATACTTAATAATGCGAGTATATCCTTTCAAATCCGTTCGACTAACGACCCTCCACCATACAAGAGAGCGGTAAGTAAGAGTGGATACCCAATGTCGATCATTTTATAGGCCTCTTCCTTAAAATCCTTTTGTAGTATGGCTTCGTGAATGAGGCATACTAGTGATTTGACTAACTTGCCGTATACATATATTATATTAATATTTTAATTATATATATAGTATAAGGTGCATTTAAAACTTTTCTAAAATACTAGGTTTATATTAAAATTTTGAAACTAATTTAAAATAAACCCATTTTCATTTAATCTTTATCATTTAATTAAAAAATTAATTAATTTAATCAAATCATTGTGGATTAAATAATTATTTACAATTAATCAATTAATAAATTAATTCAAATTTAATCATAATACTAAGCCTTCTATTTTCGAAAATATGCTAGGATTTTATCTGGTTTTAATTGTTCAAAATTTAAGGCTTTTAAAATAACAAATACGGAAACAAGGCAAACCCTAAAAGGGATCCTTAATTTTTGAAAGTTAGGAAAAGGGGGATAGGGTTTCTAAAGCCCTTTCAAATTTCGAAAAATATTGGGTGGAGGCTAGGGTTTCAAGAACCCTATGGATTTTCGAAAATTGCCTCCTTAGGGTTTAGTTTCTATAAACCCTAATTTAGATCTTTTCAACTTTGTACAAGACTAATGACACCAACGGTTTGGATACCACTAATGGGTTTTATATGTTAAAAAAATTATTTTTGGCAAAACAACATAAACCCTAAGGTCACATGCACCCTAAAGGATGTATGGTCCCCTATGGTTTGCAAAAAAACTTTTGAATATCAAGAACCCTACAAGTACATTTCCAATTTCAAATTTACTAAAGGTTTATTAGAAAATACATACCTTAGTTTATTATAGAAAATAAACTAGTAATCCTTCCATGTTGGTCTTTAGAAACCAAGCACCAGAAGTCTCGTGTCTCTAATGGATCACATCCAAACCCTATCAAATTATAGGCTAAATAGGAGAGAGTAGAGGGAGGGATATCTTTTTCTTCTAACTCTTAGAATAATGATGGCCAAAAATATGAACCCCCTGGAGGGATTATATAGGTGACCATGGATGCTAGGATAAGATAATTTCCTTGGATAAGCGTTATCTCCATTTCTTGCTCCTTATGGATTCCTAGGATTCCTTAATGCCCAAGATAACCATCTAAAAACCGTCCAACCTCTTGGGAGGTCCTAAAATTGGTTAATGTTCATCTTTTGAACATTGTCACATACAGTCCTTCCACTTTTAATTAATCCAATTAATTCCAATTAATTTCTGATTAATTCTTAATTAAATAATACTATCTCTAATTAATATATTATTCTCATAATATAATATATTAATAAATTATTTATTTTTATTTGTAACTAATTTATCAATCATATAATAAATTAATAAATCAGTCTCTCTCTCTAAATAACATTTCATTCTATTACTAGGTTTGACGACAACCCAAAAGGACTTTGTTAATAATTCAATATTATACTATTTTAGTTATTGGTTTAGACAGCTAATCCAACAAGATTATGTGAAACCTCTATTCTCGCGCTTCCCGAAGGTATGGATGATTTTCTGGTTTATTGTGACGCCTATATAGTTGTTTTGGGAATTGTTCTTATGTAGAGGGATCACGTTGTTTCTTATGCTTCGAGGCAGTTGAAGCCTCATGATATGAATTACCCTATGAATTATTTAGAGTTAGGAGTTGTGTTTTTTCCCTCAAGATTTGGAGGCACTATCTATATGGGGTTAGCTATACTATCTACACTAACCACAAGAGTTCAAGGTACCTGATGGACCAAACAAATTTGAATATGTGGCAGTGAAGATGGTTGGATGTGGTAATTGATTATGAGATCCTATACCACCCTGGGAAGGCCAACGTGGTGTCTAATGCCTTGAGCCATAAGGGAGTGAGTGATCCTATTGGGAATATTTTTCTGAGGATGATTATTATATCACCTCTGTTAATTATGATCAAGAAGGACTGGGTGGAGGAATAGCGAATCAGGGGGAAGATTCCTTTATTTGTCAGCGAGAGTTAGCGGTTTCTGACTCAGTGTGGTAAAGTTTGGGTTTTGACTACTGGTGGGATAAGACAGACAGTTCTGGAAGAGGCTCCTCAATCAAAGTTTTGAATCCATCCGAGGGCCACGAACATATATCAGAATCTGAAGCTGAGTTACTGGTAGCCCTGTATGAAAAGGGAGATAGCATGGCTTGTAGAGAAGTTCTTGACTTGCAGGAGAGTCAAGGTCGAACATCATAGACCCTACGACAAGATGCAGCCATTACCCATTGTGGATTTTATCACAAAGTTGCCAAGGACAGTTCGTGGAATTGATTCTATCTGGGTCATTGTTGATAGATCGACCAAGAGTGCATACCCATTTCCGAGAGTATATCTGTTGAAAAGCTAGCTGAAATTTACATTCAGGAGTTGGTGGTTCGGCACAGGGTGCCAGTTTCAGTGATTTCAAACCAGGATCTTCGTTCGTTTCACCTCCATATTTTTATAGGATGTTTCATGAGGAGTTAGGTAGTCAACTGCATTTCAGTACTACATACCAGCCTCAGACCGATGGTCATAGCTGGCGAACCATTCAGACACTCGAATACATGCTCAGTGTGTGCATGTTACATTTTGGAGGGAGTTGGGATACTTACCTTCCATTGGTCGAGTTCTCCTACAACAATAGCTATCATGCCAGTATTGGTCAACCACCTTTTGAGATGTTGTATGGGAGGAGGTGCAGGACCCTGGTTTGCTGGGGGGAGGTAAGCCATTGGGTCATGGGGAGTACCGAAGTGGTACTTAAGACC
Organism: Lactuca saligna; assembly: GCF_052625555.1. Taxonomy (NCBI): domain Eukaryota; kingdom Viridiplantae; phylum Streptophyta; class Magnoliopsida; order Asterales; family Asteraceae; genus Lactuca; species Lactuca saligna. The sequence continues at coordinate 218,824,988 of NC_136420.1, forward strand.
ACTGAATTAATTAAACAGAGGCACAAGAGGTTGCAAGTCACACACATTCAACAAAAGAGTTATGCAGACTGCTGACGATCGAACCTCGAGTTCCAGGTGGGTGGCGTGGTGCTTCTAAAGGTGTCACCTTAGAAAGGTGTCATCCAATTTTGGAAGCAGGGTATGTTGGGCCCATGATATATTGGACCCTTTAGGATTACCACCTAGATGGGAAAGATTACATACTGACTGGATTTTCCTGATCAGCTCAGTCAAATCCATAAAACCTTTCATGTTTCTTAGTTGTGGAAGTCTTTAGCTAATGAGTCGGTGGTGATCCCTTTGGATGTTATTCAGGTTGTTGAATGCATGAACTATGTGGAGATATCAATTTTGATTCTTTACAGGAAGAGCAAGGCTCTACGCAACAAAGAAGTGAACCTGGTGAAGGTGCGTTGTCCGCACCGGAAAGGCTCGGAATGGACATGGGAGTCTTAGGATGAGATGAGGGAGCACTACCCAGACTTGTTTGTAGTGGCGGACATCGAGGACGAAGTCTGATTCAAGTGGGGGAGATTTGTAACACCAGTGTTCCATGTGATTTTCCTTTCTAGCTTCATTTCCTAAACAATGGAAAAATTGATCCCCACATTGGCCGTACGATGTAGGACTTTACATGTGATAAAGGAGTCTCTAACGTTCGTTGGGCATACATGTATGTACACTGGGCATACGTAAGCAGGGGACAAACCCTAATTTTTAGGTTTTGGACCCTATTTAAAGACCTTATTACCTCTAACCCTTTTTTACCTCTCAACCTCCATCTCTCGTAGCCTCTATTTCAAAACCCTAATTAAGTGTGTGTGTGTGTGTGTGTGTGTGTTTGTGTGTGTGTGTGTGCATGTGTGTGTGTGTGTTTTGAAGCCTTAGATGGTCATTTTGGGTGTTCTTGGTGGTAAAGGAAGACTCTTGAAGGTGTTTCACTTAAGTCTTTAGATCTAGCAATCTCTCTCCCTTGTGCATTTTCTGGAGGTATAAACCTCCTACCTTGATGCATATTCCTTTAGATATTGTTCAAGCTTAGAGTTATACACCCTTTTCCCCCAAATATTGATCCTTATGAGTATAGAATACTCCAGGACCTTTAAGTTGTCCTTTCAGACATTTTAGGGTTAAGTCATAAAAAAGCAAGCTTGGACCTTGGTATTCTTCCATGTAAGAGTATTGGAATTTTAAATGGTTGAATGAGTAAGAGCTTTGGTGTTGGGCTTCTTGTAGCGATGCAAAGGCATAAAGGTTGCAACTTTATGGCCTTAGACATTTTATTAAGCTTGGATATAAAGTTGGACAAGAAGTCTTAACGCATTAAGACCATTTAGTGGGATTTTTGACGCCAGGGTATTACGGTGGGTGTAATGCTCTGTACGTTGGGTGTAGAAGGTTGATGCCCCATAACCTCCCCTTCGTGAATCAAGTTGTACGTAGGGAATATCAGAGAGTACACTGAGCGTACTTTGAGAAAACCTTTTTGGGCGATTTTTGGGTCTGGGTCTTTAGGGTTTTGGGCTTTGACTAGTTGATTCATGAATGGGAAGGGCAAAATAGTCTTTTGCCTGTAGATAGACAAATATGAATTATACTTTCGTTTATGGGTTAATCCTGATTATTAATTAAGGTTTTTTAGGGTATGTTAGTGTGAGGAGTCGTATTAGCAGCAGCCCGAGTGTGCGATTCAGTTATCTTCAATTAGACGTGAGTCTCCCCACTGTATCCATGGGTCAAAGGCATCAATGTTGACTCATTATTTTATTATGTAGAATGCTAACTGTCATGTAGTTTTTATACATGTTTGTATGATCAGGTTGAAATGATCCATTATGGTATGATCGGGTTGAAATAAACCCTAGGCGAGGCCATTATGGTATGATCGGGTTGAAATAAACCCAAGGAAGGGGGCCTATTATTGTACGCTCAAATGAAATAAACCCTAGGGCGGGGTCCTAAGGCTGGGCCCATATTTTTTTACTTGATTGGAATATACCATAAGGATAGGCTTAATTGTATGTTTGGGTACGTGGTACTTTGGGGGAACTCATTAGGCCTTGTGCTTACAGTTTATGTTTATGATTTCAAGTACTTCCGTTATAAAGGGGAAGAACTTGGCGTGATGGCACAACATCCTCCCCTCACGATTTCCACACTCTTAGGGTACTATTACTTTGATGTTTTTGATATTGTACATTGTGATTGTTGCGAAACAATTTGACGAATGAACTATTGATTTTAAAATGAAAATTTTATCATAGGTTTAGGGATGTTACAATATGTTCTAGATTTTATTAAAGTTTTATGAACTTCATAAAATTATTTTTAGGAACTTGCTACAAGGTGTTGAAGCAAGTACAAGCCTGAAGACATCACATGAGTTTTCCTCCCTTTATGTTCCTTAGTAATAGACTTGGCATTTTTGTGATAGATCTCACAATGTCACTAGTTTGGGGTTGGTTTGTGCACGTATGTTTAATGCTTTGTGATGCTTGTTTTATGTTTATATATATTATGCATGTTTTTAAAATTAGATTTTAAAATGCTATATAATATTTTCAAAATAAAATGATCACAAAGAGTTTGGTTCTAATGAAATTTGTCATTTAACGCAAGATGGTAAAAATGTTTAAAAAAACAAGCTTTATCATTTAAAACTAGCTAATGGCAAATTTCGATGCTTAAAATTATATTAGTTTAAAATTGAGATTTTAGAGACTTATCAAAATCCAAACCATATTTTATAAAACTATTTTTTATTAAAAGGTTTATAAATGTTCTTTAGTGCTCAAACGTCAAATGTAAATAGTAGATATTAAATTTAAAAATTGATCACGTCAATTATATAAAATTGGATTTTATAAAAGAACATTGCTAAAATATGATTTTAAATAAAAGTATATCATTGCTTATTGGGTGCATGCAATAACAATCATATCATATGTTTTTTAAACTTGAATTGTAAAACATTAAATACCGCTTATTAAACTCAAATCTATGCAATCCAATTTGAATACCACTCATACGTTACTTGTATGCATTAGTGGGATAAATATCACCTAACCGCTAGTAGTATATTTTGATGGCTGATGTGTATTAACGATCATTATAACCTAGACTAGTTATAGGCCTATTAGACAAGTTCCTCAAAATGGATGATTTTAGTGGAAATATTTTGTGATAAATGATACTAAATCGAGATTTGAGGAATAGATGTGATCAAACATATCTATTAAACTTTGTTATTAGTGATTTCATCACGCTAGGAATTATATATGAGAATATACATGATACTCAATATCTACCTAGTTGAATATAATGAATGGGAAAAGGTCGTCTAACCTTTTTTGCAACTTCGATTCTAAACTTTGATAATTAATGTTTTAGAAACATAAATAATATTGATTATTGAAGATTTAAATATTGAATATACTTAATAAATTCTATTAAAATTTTGTAGATGACAAAAAAAATCTGAAAATCATTACCATTCATCATCTTTCTCTTGCTAATCTACAAGAGTATATAACATTCGACGGTTACAATATAACCAAATGGATTTGTACCTTGAGAGAAAAAATTAACAGAGATAAGAAATTGTACATTATTGAAGGTCCTATTCCTAAACAACATGCACCTACCAGTAGAACTAAACTTGGTGTTTGGTGGAAGCATCACTGTGATGCTAAAGATTTCTATGAAATCATACTAGGAACTGGAATTTTGGACTTCGAGAAAGTCTTGATGAATTTTGGAGTATATCATACGTTTCATTAGTTTAAGTAGATATTCTAAAAATGCAATGATATTGGGTATGAACCATTTCAAAACACGGGAAGAAAAGAATACAAAGCTGAAAAGAGTCACTATGTGTGCTCTACGAGTGCATAGTTCATGGAAAATATATCTTTAGGCCCAAGAAATCCAAAAAGACCCATAGAGATAGATATTGTTTCTAATGTACTTAAACATGACAGTGGAAGATAAATTGTCCCTCTTATCTGAGTAGGATTGGCCACACTAGTCATTTAAGTATCTACTATATAGATCTTATACTTTTCATTTAACACTTAAGTAATAGATACTTAATGTTAATATAATATTTGGAAATGTTTACAAATACTCAAGAAGAGTAAGTAGTTAAGAATAAAAAAGTTGGAATTTCACTCTCTAAGTTTAGTTTATTATTTATGCTTAGAGCATAAAGTACTTGTATTGTAAAATGATGCTTGTTTCGGAACAATGTATGTTTTAATTTAGCTTGTATACACACACACACACACACACATATATATATATATATATATATATATATATATATATATATATATATATCAATTAATTGCTTAGAAATTGAATTTTTTAATCGTTTTTCATAATGATCACCTTCACATTCTATAAAGATTAAATTACATTTTTGTGAACTAGATCTCTTAATAGAATTATAAAGTATATATCAATGTTTTCTAAATAAATAAGTGTATATACAAATAGTTTTGACTCAAAGATGGTTTGAATTAAACTTATCTATGACATTGTTATCTATATTATATAAATAAAATACACATATTCCAACTTCAAGAAATTGATTTTAAATCAACAAAGTTGATGTTTCAATAATGAAACTAGGTTGACAGGCTGGCAAGCTATCATCAAGAAACCAAAAATACTATTTCGAGTATAAAACAAGGCAATCGGTTGATATAGTTGTGTAAGGACATAGTATAAAGACAATTCTTACTTGGGAAAACTGAAAATGAGTGGAGGGGATCACATATATTCGCTGAGTTTGTGATTTTAGGGATGAAATCAATCTAAGTGAGTGAGAATTGTAATGTTTGTGAATTCAGCTAAACATTAAAGCAAAAAAAGTTATAACTAATTGTTTTAATTAAAATCCTCAATTAAGACCTCTCTCTCTCTCTCTCTCTCTCTCTCTCTCTCTCTCTCTCTCTATATATATATATATATATATATATATATATATATATATATATATATATATATATATATATATAGAGAGAGAGAGAGAGAGAGAGAGAGAAATGTTATTGGTATATAATATTTGTATAAAAGCTTATTTTAAAGCTTAACAAATTATGTTAAATAAACATTTATAAATAAAAGATTATTTAGGAAAATAGTCTTGATGAAAGTTGTAGCAATCGTGATTATTAGACCGTGATTATAAAGAAAGCTAAAATGTAACTTTGTATGAAAAAGTTATGATTTTTTGAAGTTTCGTGTTCGACATAGTAGAACCGTGTGTGTCATACAATATGAAATAAAAATAAGTTAATTTTTAACCAAAATAATGTATACGAGAGTTGATGTCCTTGTAAATATGAATCTGTTGATATAAAGAACGTCGAGAACGGAGTTCGTATAAAGAAGTTATGAACTTCATAAAGTCTTTTACAGTGTAAACTTTGCAGACTGTAAAATGAAATTGGAATGTGAATTAGCCGATGAAATCTAAAGGAAAGTTGTAATACTCGTCAATACAAATCCATGGATAGAAAGAACATCAAAAACATAGTGGGTATGCAAGAGATATGCTTTTTTGAAGATCATAAAAAAAAATACTTGCAAAAGGATGACATAGAGGCACCAGAGTGCGCAATGTGGCAAGTCGGAGAAAACATTCCTTACCAACCTCGACAATGTAGCCAATGAGAGGATGATAACTTTCACCACCATAACAGAGCTTTGTCTTCATTGCACACATG